>NW_016915754.1:364439-391476 GCF_001483705.2 Eufriesea mexicana | reverse complement strand
AAAAATAAATCCGAACACGGACGCAGTAAACCGAGAATTCGGGTCATCCTTTGCGTTCTTGCGCATAATGTCCTCTGGTGAATGTTGCCTCTGTTCCGCGAAATTTGACGACGAAAGAGGAGCAAACGAGAAAACGTTTTAAAGGAATGTTTCGAAACTCCCCCGCTCGGCGTATGGATCACGAGCAAGGAAAACCACGGCAAGTTCTTCCGATTTCAGACCAGCCTTCCCATGGAATTATTTCGCTACGCGATTCCAAATTTTCACCCATTTCTCTGTCCCTCTCGCGCACGCCAATGCTTTCGAAATACGTTATATCCGTTTCCAAGTTTATCTGTTACTCGATTCTTCGTTTAATCTTATATTTTTTCTATATTTTTTCGTTGAAATTTACGACGATGTTCGCTTTTTAGTAAAGAAACGTCAATTTTAGGCGAAAAGTATCAGCAGAAAAGCTATACAAGCTGTTCAAAACGTGGGATCCAAGATTCGAAGGGCTCGTCGTGCTCACCGATAGGAATAGGTAAATATCGGAAAGTATCGATGATGTTATTAATCGTGTGCGATGTATATCAAAGAATCAGGGTTGAATATCGATGAAAATCTTGATATTTTGCAATGCCATCATCAATAACTGGTATCGATACTCGCAGTTTGCTATTCGTTGAAAAGCATTAAAAATCCACTCTAAAGGAATTAAAATAAATAGCTTTATAATCCGAGGCGACCATTTTTAATAGATTCGCATGATTTCTGAAGGAAAATAGACTATTGAAACGTCTGAAACTTCCAATTAAAGTTGAATTGAAACAATTCGAACAATGTTAGCATTATTGACATAATTTACAATTAAAAGACCAATTCTTTCATCATAAAATACTTTTATCGTTTACTAATATTCGAAATAGGGGAATTAATTTAGAATTAGATTAGTTCAAGATTATCGTAATTATGTAAATTGAATCCCTCAAATTTTGTTTTTCACGGGGTAGAATTATGATAGCGTATGAAAAACGTAGATTATCGCATTGGAGATTAGGAAGGAATATCGGAAGATGTTGATCTATGATTCGTAGATGCGAATTTTGCACTGCTACGGAAGGAAGGAATCGAGTCTGGTGGTTAGAATAATACCCATTTGTGATCGGAAGGAGAGCAGCTACGATGGTAACGAAAGGGAAGGGAAAAAAGGAGGAATAGGAGCTGCAGGAGGACGTTTATTTGCAATTGAAAGTAGGGGCAGCAGATTGCACGCCAATTTCTCGAGGACGGTTTCCGAAGGAACGAAATGCAGTTTCCGTAAGAAAAATGGAACTAATTGGTCCCCTCGAAAGACGCGGACGTTCGTGGCAAACAAGACGATGGCGGAGCGCATGAAAAGCAAGCCGTCGGTGGATGACGAGGTACGGGGTGGTGGAGGGTGGAAGGGAACAGAGATCTTGTAGTATCTGGAATTCTAGAGCACGGCGTCGAGTGTGTACCGTGCGCTGCAGGCTTGCGAAAGATAGTTGGTGCACTCCAGAGATAAAAGGGAGGTATTCTTTTTTTAGAGGGAACGCAAACGAGAAATTAGAGCATGGAGACACTGCTTACCAGTCGAAATCGTGCGAGTCCTGGTCGTGGACTTCACAAGAATTCTTCAACTTCTCGGCTGAGATACCAGCGGACCAAGACACAGCGAAAAGAAAGGACTTGTATGCGACTGCTGGCTAGAACAGTCATTGAGAAATGGTCAGAGGGCAACTTTTACGAGTGTCGAAGTCAAATATGGTTCCCTCCTTTTCTAGAGCATTCAGTGTGCCCCTTGAGTTCGTACGTGCATTCGTAGGTAGAAATCTAGTATCGATCGACGATCGATGTATATACATATATCAAAATAATATACTTGCTTCGTTAAAAAAGGAAACATAAGTATTCCTTGTAACTAACCTTTGTTTCTATTATAAAATTTAATTTGAACATACTATTTACGAGGGCAGTTTTTTTACGTTGACTCATTGTTGTCACATAACAATTTCTTTCGAATTCTACAGATACGTATATGTGGTTTGTAACATATTTTATAAAAATCTAAATTTTGTCGATACAAATAATCAAAGTATTAAATATTTAATAAACTTTAAAATATAATAGTGCTATTATCGTGATACAAAGGGAAAGTAAATATAATTGACGATTAAATCGCACGCAGGTGCTTTCGTTGATTTAGCGTTTCACTTATCGATCAAATACGATAGTACGTTTATATTATATTAGAAAATTAATTGCGCTAAATTGTACATACCGTTGAAACAAGGAAAGTGCAAAAGCGAGGAATACGTAGATAGAATTACAGTATAAAGTATCGTTGATACTATATCTGCTGCTAGGTAAATTTATTTGTGACTCAATCTATTATTTATTATAATATAATTCGATTCACCGAGTTACTAATTATTTATCCCACAGGAATCATAAAAGATCACAAAAAGATTTGAACATTGGATAATAAAGTTTAATAGCATATTAGCAAATTAAGTTTGTACAAAGATCTGTTGGCCTTTTATTATCCAATGTACATTATCATTTTTATTAAAAATCTGCATCAATCCAATAGAAAATATCAGAGGTATAACGATACATAGTTGTTTGCATCTTTTATATCTTATTATTGGCTTATTGTTGGTGTTATTAGGCTGACGACAAGATTGAAAAAATTTAATTGAAAATTTAACAAAAGCTATGGTCCATCAAAATTTCGCTATATATTGATATATCCGCGAATATTGTTATAATTCTTGACTGTACTTATCGATAACTAAAATAACAAAATAGCTTGAAATTATGACAGATAGATTCCTTCGTACATATATATGCGAAATTAAAGAATCTTACATTCTAAGTAATTTAAATTTTGTAACTTACTTTCCAGACGTAGCTTGATTATTCGAACATGCATAAATTTATAATCTCCACTTCATTAATACAAGATAACTCGTAGATGCGAATTAGTAACTACATGGAATAATAATAACGAGTAATACGAGTAGTAAGATAATATTCTTCCAAATTATTGCATTTCATAAATTATATCGATACAGGTATTAAACACGTTATGCTTCCTAGTAGTTTATACGCATCCACATTATCGCAAAAGTTAAAACGCTTCGCATATATACAGATTGCAATGTGATTACTTCATGTAGGGCACCGATTAATATTCTCCCTAAATAACATACATTTGAATTAAAGAGCCAATTGGCATGCCCTATTATTCAGGTATTAATAGAAATTTTAATTATATGGAATGTATATAACAATATTTATGGTAGAACGATATAGCAGTCTTTAACGAACGACGAAAATGTATCTTTATAGAAGTTTTACGTTATTTATACGCGCTTCGATATACGAAAACACGGAAATACGAATCTCTGAAATTTTCAAAAATTTATTGTCAAGGCACATGATTCGTGCTTAAGCTTTTATAGTTGAAACAAAATTTCTACACCTCGTTTCGCGAAGATAATCGATTTGACAAATAAGCGGCTCATATGTCCTATCTTTTGATAAATATCGTCGATTATTCTTCTCGATTCTGACACGAGATTATTAATTTCATTACATATTTAAACAAACTTTTTAAACGAATGATAACGCGTTCCAAGGTGAGTACCAGCGTAACTTTGTTTTAACTCGAAGTGTCTTGAGAATTTCAAAGTTCCCTTAATAACACATTTAACTTTGCTTAACCTTGAATTATTAGTCGCCAAGTCTGCTATGAAGAAGTCTATAGTCCTGGGTAATTCGAAAAGCATAAATTCCTATACAAGGAGAAAGGGAACTTTCGGCGCAATTTTTATTCGAAACAAACTCTCATCGATCGCAGTATGGTCTTCGCAGGATGAGGAATTAAATTCCATTCGAAAAACTCTTCCATAAGCTCTGGCATCTGCTACAACATAAATTTCCTCACACGGCGATAAATTTCGTGGAAGATACAGTCCACGAGTTGCTCTCCCATCCGACTTTACCCGCACCTTCGTTTCTCGTGGTTGCGAACCAAAACGCTATCTTCGATTCTCGAAAAAGGAAAAAGGAAAAGGTCGGAAAATGGAAAGGAATTGGAATGGGAATCTGCGAGGAGAAAGAGGAGAAAGGTGGAACGTCGGCAGAAGAGCGGATCGCTGGCTCGCGACGCGATTAATCGAAAGAAGCGGGCAGGCCGTATGGTCTGGAAGGGCAGAAATCGATAACGGCTCGTTTGTTACGGCGTCCAGAGTTTGCAACCAGATTTTCGAGACTCTGGAGTGGCACTCGGTGCGTCAAAGGATACTTTCCACCCGCGGCGGGCCGACGATCGCTCGGGAGCGAAACGAACAATCGACGCGGCGCGGAGTCAAGTGTCGAACAACCGCCGCGTAATCATTCCGGAAGCTTTGTCGCGCGCATCCGAGAGCCGCGCACAGTTCGCTGCTGCTTCCACGCTATTGAAGAGCCTCATTAGTACTGTTTGTTATTGTTTGTACGGTACTCGGGGTGAAAAAGAGCGTGATACGAGAGGGTGCCCGAGGTGTCACCGTGATCCCGCTGATTCTCGCACCTCTCTCGTCGTTACGAGCCCACCCCGGCCACCCACCCCCACCGTCCGTCTACTTGTCCTCATTTTTGGTTTCCTTTTAAGCATGTTCCTCACAATACGCGAAAGCTTGTTAAGTAGAAGCACACTTGGACTGATACGCTGAGATACACGCCGTCGTCTGTCAAGGGGGACAGGGAACACTTGGGACGTTCTTGCGCCAATTTCCATCCGGTTGCATCAGTTCCTGTCCCTTGGCCGACAACGCAACGGAGAGGCCAAGCAGACGATCGGGACGAATTGAAGCGGTCCGAGGCGAATGAGCGCTAAAATCGATGGACGGGATTGCCCGGCCTGTTGGTTCCACCCGAAAGCGGATTTCAACGTCGGGGTCAGAACCCGCGCGCGTTCGTGACCTGATCCGCGCGGGCAAACGGGTCGAGTAGGTCCACTCGTGCATTCGTGCGCACACAGTGACCAGAGCATGCGCGATTACCCATTCCTTTAGAATTAGCGGAACATCAAAGTTGCAAGGACAGGAAGACAGTGGTCCAATGGAGGTAAGAAGAGGAAACGGAAGAGAGGCCGGGATCTTTCTTTCAGCTCATCGCGCTCCGCAAACAAAGCTGGCCCGTGCAATGCACGCGCGGCACCCCGCTCTCTGTACATGTTCATCCTAGTCGGCCAGGTTTACGACTATTCTCTTAATTGCGAAGGTATCGCTTTTGTACTTCCGTATAATAATCTTCCCGGAGCTGAACCATTAGCCTCCGCTAAATTAAGAAGGCCCCCTTTTTTTTTTTCTGCCTTCCAGGCCTCCTTTTCTCGTTTGGTCCTTCGTTCGTCCTGGTTCCACGGGTAAACGCCGCCGCGGATTGTTCCGTTTTCCTGGGGAAAAAAGAAATTCGTCGGAAAAACAAGAGAGGAACGCGAAATTCCAGGCCGCCTTCGGGTCTCCCTGAACCGGCCGTCTTATATTCGGCAAGCTGCGAGCTAATGAGGAGCAAATCCCGAGGTAAACGCGGCCAGTGAAAAAAAGAAAGTCCACCAGGAATTGCGGGGGTTGTTTGCGTCATCAGGAGGCAAACGCTGTTTGCCTTTGCGGTTTGCATTGCATTAAATTCCGATGTAGCCACGCTCCGAGTTACTTTTGATTCTTTTCTTAAAGAGTTCCACCTCCTCCGTGTTTGATTGGTCGCGGGATATTTTTCGACCGCTTTAAACTTTTCAAATTCCAATTTCTTTTACGATCGATACCGTTAAATTTGTCTTTTCTTCCACGATTTGTATCTTTTCTTTATTTTCTTTTTTACAAAAGTACTCGTTGATCCAATGATCCCGGCGCATCGACGAAACTAAAGAAATTAAGCAAAAGTTAAAATTTTGATACGTTAAGGACAAGAAACCGTGGGAAAGTTATTCTTTTTACGAAATCACGTACAGCGTGGACGAAATAAAGCGTAGTAAACTGTTTGACAAATTTAGCTTCAGAATGTCAGTGTGCGAAAGTAAAACGAAATATATTAAGGAAACGTTATTAATTTCGTAAAAGGATATCCAAGCTTTTAGTAATTTTCACAAACAATTTATCCGCCAGTTAAGATCAACCCCCTGGATCATAAATAGGAAAGAAAAAAGAAATTCGAGTCTATACGAGTTAGTTTCAGAGAAAATACCCAATGACGCTTTATTTGGTTCATTGAAAGCAACAATGAATTGTAGAAATAATTTGTACCATAATCTAATACATTTGTTTTCCGGCTAATCCTTACGATTCTCCGGGAAGGAGAAATAGCTTGTCAACGATAAATTATCACATACCCTTTCGCACTCGCGACATTTATTAGACGCTACGAAACGCACGGGATAAAGAAAAAGAATGGTGGAAAAAAAGAAAAGTGGAAAAAATAGCAACGACGAAAGAAAAGGGCAAGTTCTTCGTGCGTTCCATAACGAATCAAACCGTATAGGCGAACGAGTTGCCGGTTGTTGGGAACGAGTAAGTGGCCAGGGATAAGGAAGTGGCAGTCGAGTGACGGGGTAGGTACGGGTCTCCTAGCTGGTGCAAGGGGTTACACGAAGAAGGGAGGGACGTTGGTGGAGCGGTGGTAGTTGGGTGGCAGTAGGATGTACTCATCCGTTGCAGTGCTGCAACTAATGAGACATCGCTAAAGGGCACGGGGTAGGTGGGTAGACACGGTGAGGCATATACGTGCGGGGGTAGGCGATACACTTCACCTGAGACTGCAGACTGCAAGAGATAGACGACGACGACGACGTCGACGACGATGAGGACGAGAGTGCAGGCACAATTAAAACTGACGCTCCTAATGGCAAGTCAAACGCCGACGAGCTCGAGAGATTCTTGACTTTCCAATGAAGCGATTGTTTCATATTCCTCTGCTTTCCTCCTGCTCCATCCATCGACCGACCCGCGCGCTCCGCTCATTTCTCTCTTTCGCTCTCTCCACCGCCCCCTTCACTTGGCCCCTTGTTTCTACCGAGCCGACACGTGAATCCTGGTTACGCGACGGAGCCAAGGGGGAGGTAGAAATAGAGAGAGGACGAGGCCCGGTTGAAACTTTAGAAGGGAGGAATCGGTAGGAATCTGCGTAGATCTCGACCGGCTGAGGGGGTGAGCAGGATCTGTCTGTTTCGTCGTTCACGCCAGACACGTGTGCCTTTGTCCGATTCTTACGTTGCGAAAAATTCTCTCTCTCTCCCACTCTCTTGCTCTACTGTAGTTCGAATGAATTTCTCGCGAAAAGAATAGACAACTCGACGTGTCGAGTACGGATGTAGAATCTACGTCTCTCTGTCTCGCGTAATTTACGCGCTTACGCAAAGGACAGAGACAAAGGAAGTTACCTATTGGCGCTTGGTTCGACTCGTCGTAGATACGTCTCATAGTCGAGGCGTTGGAGCAACGACGCGCGCCGGAAGAGAGCAGAAATGTCTGATCGAAGGAGGAGAGAAGGAAGAGCACGGCAAACGGCGAACGGCGAACGGCGAACGGCGAACGGCGAACGGCGAAGCGGCAAGACAGTGATCGGTAGAGCCAGGCTGATGTCTAAAACAAGCGACGACGCGAAGCAGCGACTCCGATACGCGGCAGGGGTAGAGGCAGGAAGAGGAAGGTGAACGCGCGGAGGGTTAAGGGTGGGTTGGATACACGAATGCTAGATAGTAGCTTCGGGCGGAGCTTGATTATTTTCCGCTAGCTCGTTCATTCAGGTGGAGAGCGTGGCGCACGAGGGGTTCAATTGGAAACAGCAATCACTGCTCGCCTGTATTTTGTTCTCTTCTCGGGTGCAGCGAACTCCAATAATAAGCTTTCTCCTATATTGCCTCTTCAGTTCCCCTCCCGCCGCTGCCGGCCTCCTCGCCAAGTCTCCAGAACCGGCAACAGAACTACCCTTTCCCTCTTTCCGCTCCCCTGGCTTCGACTGTCCTCCCCCGACCCACTCTCCCCGGTGCCGCGTTTCCTTCGAGTTTCCAGCGTTTCGTCTCCCGTACGTTCCCCAAACGACCTCGGTTCCCGAGTTCCAGTCGTTTGCCGAGATACCCACCCACCCCTTCCCTGCCACTTCTTACCGCCCACTCGCCCTGTAAGCCAGGATATTCCACGGAATTCCTGCGTTCTTCAACGCGGAGAAGGGAACGTTCGTCTGAGGATGAAGGACGAGCCACGGAGATGAAAAGTCTTCGGGCTTCTTCGGGGCTTCGAAAAGCCCCGAACCCCTTTCGCCTTGCCGGCGGACATTACGGATCACGCGAGTCGTTTTTTATCACCGGTCCAGTACCCCACACTCGATACCCTTTGCACCCGTATTTGTCCCCGAGGGAGTTAACCAATTTCACTTTTCATCCCTGGCCAGAAGTATTATCGTTATTCCAGAAAGCGGTGTTCGAGACACGAAGAAAATGCATGGATGCCCGGGTGGTATGGAGGGGTACGGATATGCCCGGCACGTGAGTGGGTCGGCGCTATATCAAAAGACCAATTACAATAAATTCCGAGGACGCCGTTTACTCTGCCGGCACGCGAGCGGGTATTAATCCGCGCGGACTGTCAGCGCGCGGCCGCGATAATGGAATGGATCGGCTTTTATCGGTCCCCGAGGCACGGCCGTCTAAAGTTCAATCGTCGTTGACGAACGCGAAAATATCAGCGCCTGGGAAATTCCGGAGGCCAGTCCACGGTGGCGATGTTCATTCCTTCTATTGCCGCTACCTGACATTTCGATGTTAATGCTTTGGGGTACGCCGACAATTCGGTCCAACCAACGTGTTCCGTATAATGTTCGCGAGACCTTGTAATTTGGTAACGATTCTTTCCAACCATAAAATTAATATCCAGGCAAATAACGTTATTTGCACAATTTTTCCAAACCCTCCGAATCCTGTCGGGTTTCTGTAATTGTTACTCCGTTCTGTGACTTTTACCATCTTCGTGTAATTAATAACTAATTATAATTAATAACGCGTTGATGTTGAATTCCTTAATCGGGTCGAGAAATTTTTGGAAAATTGTCTACTTAAAGTTATATAACGTACTTATCAAAAATTGTAATTAGTCGTGAAATAAAATTATTAGTTTTCACTTTTGTTTCGAATAACGTATTACAAGTGAAATATTACAAGTTTCTTTTAAATGCTTGAAATTCTAAAATCGATTTATTATTGTTACGCTGTTGTTAAACTTGTGATATCTTATTAGAAGAAACTTATTCGAGTTGAAAAATATTTTGTAAAACTTTTACCCTTATTACACGTCATTTTTGAGAAAAATCATTAAAATTTGTTAAGAAAATATTATATTATTACCTTCAACTTTTACCTAGAAACTTTATGCAATATATATTCTATCCGTCAGTTCCGTATCGTGTATTACGCTTAATGTTATTACGTTAATTAGTTATTTACAACGAAAATGGACTTGAATTTTCTCTGTATCAACTATATTAACTATTTCGTAACAACCCTGTGCTAACTACACTCGAGATCAGAGTCGAAATCGTACAAAGACTCGAGCGACTCTCCCACGATGAATTTTTATTCCAATTTAAAGGTCGAGAGGTAAGTTGTTTAAATGGCAAAGAACCCGAGTAAGTGAAATAATTCTTGTTCGCGGGACGTCAAAACAATAGCCGGAATGCAGGAGTCGGATCGCACCCCTAATCCCCAGACCGTGTGTGCCCTGCAATTACACGAGCGCTAACTCCAACCCTTTCCCTCCGGTAAACGGCACGTAAATATATCGATTCAATTCCGTTTCAGCGGTGACCATCCTCATCCCCTTTGGACGGTCTCCTGCGCGCCCTTCTATAAAAATTTATCGTCTGGTAAATTGTTTCGCGCGGCGTGTTCGCGATTCCACGCGAAACGACGAGAAGTACGCGTGCACGTTGCGCCGGTATTTCGAGCTGCAACGAAAACGTCGATGCGGTGGCCAGGGGAGGTGAAGGAGCAGGAGGAGGAGCGTGTAGGGGGCAGAGGGACCGAACTGACCGTCGTTGCTCTAAACCTGTCCGACGGGATGTTAATTAACAAAAAGTCATTAAACTTTTCACGGCGAGCGGAACGAAAGACCGTGGACCTGTCGCTTCGCCTAGGATCGATGCACCCCCTTTTATTTTCCTACTTGCCGCGTTTATTGTTCTACCTTTTTCTGCTTTCTCCAACCGAGCTGCGCTGTTCTACGTATAGAGGGACGGAGATCCAGACGGTAGCCGTGTTTTGCATTAACTTCTCTCTTGTCTCCTTTCTCGCGTTATTCTTTCAAAATTTCTACCAACATTAAATTCGACCTTCATACGAAAGGGTGAAGTTATGGCTGATTCGGAGATTCGATAAATTTGCAATGGATCGTTGGTCCTATCGGTTACATCGTGCTCTAGTTTCGAAACACGGTAACAAACTGTTTACGTTACATTAAGGAGAACTCTCCTATTTCGTGGTTTTCCTTTCTCAGCGAGATAGAAATTTAATTTTCGCGTTTCTTCGATAACTAGCTTCTCGATTCTCTAATTCTATGAATTTTATTTATTTATTTTACGTTCGATGTTGGCTTAATCAACGCAACGAGCTTGAATTATCTTATAAGCAATCAGTTACATCCTTGTGTCAGAATTTTCGCTCATTTTTTCTTCCTCGATTCCTATACGACTAGTCTAGTATAGTATAGACCAGTATAGGACGCTGGAACAAATGTACTCTCTGTTTGCAGAACGAACGAAAAATATGTTCCTCGGATGCCTCGTGACAGTAAACCTGCCTAATCCCTCCGTAACGAACAACTTTTTTCCCCGTAGTGTAACGAATCACGTCAATTCCGGTACAACGATTGAAACAGCCATTAACACATGACCCAGGACTAGCAGCACCGTGTCGAAGTTGCGGGCATCGTACAAGTTCGCTTTATCAATTCTCTTAACTCCGAGGGCAATTGCGGGCCACGGAACGGCGGCCAGATATCGTGTTTCTTTTGACGCGTATCGTCCAAGAAACTTTTTCCCAGTCCGCGTGTAGCGGTAAATTCGAGCCTCCAACCCCTTTCGCAACGTTTAAGCGAGAATGGGCCGAAACGGTCGCGGAATTGCACCGCACGGCATAACGAGTTCAAGTGCTGCAGTCCATTGGTCGTGGCCGGGGCTGCGAGCGGCCAGACGATTCGTACGACACGGCGATAATGACAAGCATAACCATTACTGACCCGAGGTCGGTAAACGGTAACGGGCAGGGGTAGCTTTTCGGCCCCGGGAGCCGTGGCGGCCGGCCAGATAAAAATCACTCGTCTAGAAGATTAAATAATAAATCACCCTCGCCGCTGCCCGTCTGAGTTCGTTTGCGCTCCGGTTGCAACGCCAATTAAATGTTTTCTCTTAACGATACGAGCTCGGAGTCTTCTTCCAAAGTTTAGCGGCTGGCCGCTTTCGTTTCGTGCAACCGCGCTTTTTTCCCTAAGCAAATGTCGAAAGCGAAACAGGAATTTACACCGCGATGTTACGATATTGCATTCGACGCCGAACAACTTTCAAACTTGATTCGTTATCGTGGATTCAACCAAATTTCGATGAAACGTCGTCGTAGCTGCGATGAAAAAGGTTGAACTTTTGCTTCAACCATGGGAATTTTTGCGGCGCGAAATGTAAGGACAATGTAAACGAGAACGTAAAAGAATAACATCGAGGTTAGTACACGTTTTACATATTTAGTAGAGTGTTTTTGTAAAAGTATATATTTTCTTCAGTATCGGTATCAACTTTTTACAATTTCAGTTCAAGTTTGCAAAATTACAGTCTAACTGTTATAGTATAACTATTGAAAACAACAGTATTTTTAAGTTTATCGTTTAGTAAGGGTATATAAATTACATATACGCGTTCAAACTATTTTACCTGCCGTAAAAAAATTCATATGCCCTTCTCGTTTCCATTTTTATCTTAATAAATATCGAATTATTTAACAAATAGCAATCTTTCAAGTAAATGTCGATTACGTTACATTGTCGATTATGATTACACGAATGACACGTTAGCCGAATATGGAATGTATTATACATGCTTAAATTAAAAAATTGAAATTAATCGCGAGTTAAAGAATTCGGCACGTAATAAAAGTAAAACGAAAATAATTCAGTGTATTGAACCACGAGTAAACTATGGCAGATGGTTTCGCCAGTGCTTATCGCAAATGATAATACAAATGAAGTTATGTCGGGATGTAGTACTAATTCGCTATTTCGATACACAGCGAAGGTGAAAACGCGTCGAGTAATTCGTTGCGTATCTATTCTATCGTGCAAAAGAGATTTGTATTTAAAAATTATTTAATTTCTTACCGATTTATGACAGCAAAAATGATTTAATCCGATCATCCGAACGACGTTCTGTGCTTGGAAAGTTATCGACATCGCTATCGTTGACGTTATCTTTCTATCCCTTATCCCATAACTTAAATTTCACAGCGGTCTAAACGGATTTAAAAATGTTTTAATTCGTCAGGACGTGGCTCGTTACCCCCTCGATCTTCCGAACGACCCTTCGACTCGAACCTATTCCGTTATTACACCGCACCCAGCCGCTACCGCGCCGTAAAAATGTTTCAATTCCATAAGACGACGCTCATTGCTCGAAGCCCCGGAACTCAATTAATTTCGATACGCGGCGAGACATTCTCGGAACGCGGCGCTGGGCCACCCCCGTGGCCGATTCGACCGCGGTTCGAACCACGGCCGTGCAAAAGACCTAACCACCGCAAACCCAAACGCTCACTAATTTTCTGTTTAGTCGTAAAATAAATTTTCAACGCCGAGGTCGTGGCAGGGCGGAGGGACACGGCGGGGATGGAGAGTTCGAACCGTGGAGAATGCTCTCCACGGCGTATTTCCACCCTTGGTGTAAGGGTGAAGGTGCCGATGCCAGCATTTACCGGGCCGGCAAAATTTGGAAGCAGAAGTAATCGAATTTGTTGGCGTCGTTTAATGAGAGCCGCACAATAGTTGTGTCTGTATAATTGGTACACACCCCCGTCGCTACGAGACCCGAACCCACCCCTTGGCCTCCGTCGGCTTTTCCGCCACTCTAACTGTTCCACCGATGCAGCCGTCAGCGAACAGAGAAAGGGAAAAGGGGATTCTACGGCGTAACTATTTGGCTCGAGCACCTTCGCAGGAGGCCGCATACAGTGGTTCTCGATATCTCGCGCTCTTCGATCCTGATTACAGTTGCAGTTTAGCGAATACTATTCGGACGATGATGTTACCGTGTATTATCACCGTATATAGTCAGCATATACGTAGCTATTCGTTGAATTAATATACCACGCGAGTCGCGCGATGACGTTATTATCCGTTGAAACGAATAAATGCAAATAAAGTTGCAAAAAGACAAACTATAATTTTTTTAAGTAGAAAAATATATTCTTTTATAATAAAGCTATAATACATTTTTTCCGAGGAAGCGTGATCATCTTAACTAACGACCTCCGTACAACTCGATTGTCTATTTGATGTTGCTTGCGAGTATGAAACCTAATAGGATTAAAAGTATCGTCCCTGGATATGGTAAAGTATCATTCGATATGAGACAATCGCTACTTTGTCAATTTTGAAAATTGTCATGGTCGTTACGTTGAATTGCTTTCGTAAATGTTCCTATTACGGGGATAACGAGTTCTATTTCTCGCAATCTTATA
Organism: Eufriesea mexicana; assembly: GCF_001483705.2. Taxonomy (NCBI): domain Eukaryota; kingdom Metazoa; phylum Arthropoda; class Insecta; order Hymenoptera; family Apidae; genus Eufriesea; species Eufriesea mexicana. Next base: position 377,720 of record NW_016915754.1, on the reverse strand, counting down.
CTTCTTAGTAATTTTCTAAACCACTAAGATCAGTATTATATCCACGAAAAGTGCAATTCGAGAGAGCAAAAAAGTGGAAGGAAATTTCCATATTTTCGAAGTATTTACCGTGACAAAAAATTCGATTAGATCATCTTACGTTTAATTTTCGATAATTCAATTTAACGATTCCAGGTTTAAAGTTATTTCGTAGAATTTGAAACAGTGAAGTATTGCTAATTTCTGGCGAAGCAAAGCTCAAATTCCACGAAACACGTTCGAAACTTTTCAGCGACATTCATACCGCGCGATTACCAAGCGAAATCTTCCAAATCGTCGATTCGCCAGAGGAATTGTCTGGAACGATCGTCGTCGTCGTCGGTAGGCATCAGTATCGGGCACAGCCGCGATGCCCGTTGGCGTCCAATGCCCGAGAACCCCTGTTTCGGCTATTTACCAATATAGTGATTAAATGTTCCATGAAATCACGAGTTCCACGTCATAACATTTTAAGAGTGCCCCTCCCTTGGCCACGGGGTGGCCCTCTTTTACCGAGACAACGACGCATGTAGCTTTAATACCGGCGGTCGTGCGAGGTCGTGCGAGGTCGTGCGAGGTGAGTATAGGTATGCGAGGTGGCACGCGTGAACACGCGTGTGTACACGGGTCTCGAGCGAGCTTGCGCGTTTATGCCAGTAGCGGCGAGTAGCAGCTGGATTCTCGAATAGGCTCGAATTCTCCGGGCCCTCGTCAACGAGCCACTCCTTCGTCTACTGTTTAATTACAACATACTTAGCTGCGCAATTGTCTCTTTTACTCTTTCCACGTTGCTTCGAGCTGGCTGGCCTGTCGCTTCCCTTTCATCGTGCCTTTTCTCTCTTCGACCAGAGTATCTCGATACTAAAAATAACGAGGTAGGACCAGGGATCACGGTGTGTAGGACATTTCTGTTCATTTTTCCCGAGACGGTTCCGCTCCCGGAGAGGCGTAATGGTAATTAGTTTTTCGCGTACGCGCGCGGAACCAGACCGAACTCCGGCACCGTGTTCGTCGTCGGGACCAGGCTTCTTTTCCAATGGGTTTCAAGATGCTCTAATTGCCCTACTTTGGCATTTGTTTTTCATTTCTCAGAATGACGTTTAATGGTCTTAATGACCTTCGGTTTGCAGGATGGATCTATTTTAAATTTTATCGATGCGTTTGCTGGAAAGCCTCGGAGAAAGTCGGGAAATTTCAGATCCTTACAATTAGATATTAATTAGATGTAGTTTTTAAATTTTTATTCTTTATTTTTTCTTTCATTTGCTATCCTATTTTTTCTTCGCTAATATAGTTAATACAGTTCTTCGATTTTCCTTTCGTTAATTTTTCGGTTAGAAAGCTTAATTTTCTCTATTTATTATTTTTTACCAATCCCGTGATTTTGCCTGATTTTTGTTGCTTTTTGTAATTATTTTCATTTCCTTTTTCAATATTTGAACATTTTTCCTGTACGCGACCCATCCTGCGCGTTAATCCGCATTTGCCAGAAATATTCGCAATGCGATATCGGAGGGAATAAAAATATTTCGAAACGGATTACAGGGATTAGCTTCTTTTAGATCTCGTTTCCTTTCAAAATTTTTAACCCTCGTCGCGCTCTCTTTGCGCCTCTTTTTTCTTTCGACGAAAGAATGTCTGGGATGGTACAGTATCGCTTACCCCGTTCAGTGGCTCTAAAAGTGACAGAGAGTCAAAACACATCGGGCAAGTTGTTTTGCACTTACCTCCCTTTGCGTTGCGAGCGACAGCTGTATTTATACAAGACACTTCCGGCGAGACTCCAGCATGATAATTTCTTTTCCTTATTTCTGCCTCCACGCGCACGAATGGCAAACAAGAAAAACAATAATTTTGCCAGACACGTATACGTAGAATTGGTCAGCAACTAATCCAACTCGCATTTTCCGATCGATGGATCGACGGAATGAATGTATTTGAAATAGAAACGTACCACTCGCGTGTATCCATACAACGTAAAATAAGAGGAAAGCGAAGATATTCGATACAGATTCAATGGGAGATTAACGTCAAACCTACCACGGTACGAATAACAGCTTCTGATCTTTCCATTAAAAAATCGATGTTCAACGTTATCGCCTTGGTCATTTGATTTCGTAATTTTTCTTAAAAGTCCAAAAATTAACGTACAGAATCCTATTCAAGTTGAATGCTATTTAAAAGTGTGAACGTTTAAGACGGAACGATAAAAGTTCGACTTACGGAAATATATTTCGACTCGTTACAGACTGACTATTCTAAATTTGATTTGCAGATGTGAAAGAAAACATCTACATAAAACTTTCGAGTTACCGATATTCGAATTATCGAGGTTTGACTGTGATCAGTTTCTTATATTTCATTTTTTCATATACCGATCATGACTGGTCGTGGTAGATTTAGTATTACTATGAAGGCAAACGGTTTTCGTTAACATTTGTGGTTTCATAACGATAAAATGAATCCGTAAGTAAAAATCTGTTGAACTGAAAAATATCGTTTACACGGTATTCGTAATTAAATCGATGATTTTTGCATTTGATCAAAACGCGGTTTAAACGAGTGGGAAATCACGTGCATTCAGTTTACATAAGCGGAATTTCGAGATAATTCAGTTCCGATTCAACTATAAATAATTATTGCCAGGTTCGTAATAATTTCCTGTTAATTCAACTACGCTTTTTCAGTTGGTCGTTCGTGTTAAATACGAATGCCACGCGCAAGTACTGCAACGACATAAATGAGAGCGTTGATTAAAACGTATGTACACAATTTGAAATAAATTGAAGTTACTATTCGTTTTATCTTCGCGCACGATTAAGCACTTCGCATAAGTATCTTCTCTGTGCGATACTTCGACGAAACACAATTAGGATAACGAGTTAGCAGTAGTCTCCTAATTTACAAATCCCCAATTTCCTACTTTCCTAATTTCGCGTTCTCGCATTTCATGAATCTCAACAGGCCAAAATTTCACTTTTCGCGGCTTCTTTACCTTCGTTCCTCTCCTTTTATTTCTGGGCTTACGTTCTCATTTTGTAACTTGCTAAATCGATCTAACGCGTAATTCTGACGGCTCGTAAATTTTTAGTTCCCTAATGTATTAATTATTCCTATTAGTGATATTTTAATTTCTCCTTTTTAAATTTCCACTTGTTTCATAACTCGAGTATCAAGTATTCATTATTTGAATAACAAGGATTTTATTGTAATTAATTACTAATTCCCTATTTTTAATCTGCTCAGCATTTGAATTTTTTCTTCCATAATATTTTATTTCCCTTTTTAACAGAATGCAACTTACTGTCCTTTTCACTGTCTTAAAGAAAGCCATAGAAAACGATACAGAAGTTAAAAAAATTATAAATTTACGAAAACTATAAATTTTTATTAGTATAAATCGTTTAATGGTACGGCTGTGCGCTGAATTTCAATTGACAATAACGTTTCCTTTTGACACGTGTTGTAATTCGCGAATACGTGCGCAAATACTGAGACATTGACATTCGCTCACTCTCAATTTTCGACAGTTTATGTACGATATTGTATTTATAGGTGAAAATTTAGCAAAGAATTCATCTGAAGCACAGCAATAAGCGTACAGTGTGTAACGCAGCTTAGAAGATCATTATATACAAACCAAGCATCGAGTTTGATTTAAAAAAATGATATTTTCTATTTTCATTTTAGAATTTCAAGCACGAGCATACCTTGCTTTTCAATACGACTTTCTATAGGATACTTTCTATATTTCGTAATTATTTTCATAGCTACGAAATTTATGGCAATGTAACGAAATATCGTTAAAATAATTGCTACAAATGCATTATTTCTGGGAAATAACTCACGCCTGGTCTAAGCAGTGGCAACTAGCGAAATGATCTAGCCAACGCACTGTTGCCAACTAAGAATCAATCTTATTACGTGTCTGTACTTAACTTTCAAATTTGTCCGCTTCTTTAGCTACATCTCGCTTAATATATCCGTTAATCCGGTTGTACGTTGAACAAGGAAAGCAAATGCTCTACCGTTCATAATTACCTGGACATTTTGGCGACTTGTAGTAACAGTACGGAACTGTCATTTACCGACACCTGTAAATTAATAGCAAATTAATAGCAGTATCTGTTACGTTCTTTCGACGTCATCCATTTATTAATATTAATATTAATTATACAACATTAAATGCGGAAATGTATTTAATATCTTTAATCGCAATATCCTTCTGCTTTTCATTTTATCGTGCCCGTGAGTTACAAATCAAAGATAAAACTCTGTTTACACTCATTAGGCTAAACGTCTAATTTAACTTTGTAATTGTATATTAATTAATACAAAATTAAACAATATACGGACAAAATTCGAGCGTTTGGAACCCTAACCCCCTTCTACATAATTGTGATAGGAACGAGCGATGAATTCATTAATGGTCCTTTTATTCGTAATTAGTCGCGTGTCATCATACGCCTGTACTAACGCTTTAATTACATTTTATTTGTTTCACTCGCTGTACGAGTAAATCTGTGTAGAAACGCGCTCGATCGATAGTACTATATATCATCGCGAGTGAGTAGGTGTCGAGGGTAGAAATGTCGTTAGATTATACCAAAGATGTTTATTGGACGCGGGCCAACCTTCGAGATTCTCAGTCGCTTCCTGCGCACATCGCAACGACGCGATGCCAACAGTCAACGTGACAATGAGACAAGTGTGAAAGCTCAACCGTTTTGCGACCTCCATCGCTCGAAATATGAAAAATTTCTCAAACGTTCAATACGTTCGATCAGAACTTCCTATTCCGTAGATATGTTTCCATTGTCTTTACCAAATTGCCATATTTGCTTATATTTTGTTACGAGACGGAACCGACATTCCATTCTCTCACTTTCGCTTTCTCTCTTGTTAAATTCTTCAGAAATTTTATCAAGTATTGTCTTAATATTTATTCAATGTCTCGATAGTGTATACGAATCGACGTTGTTGAACGTGAAGTACTCCTGCGTATTCGCCCTTTCTAACCCTCTGACTATTGATCACGCACAGTTAAAGCTTTCTTTGTTCGTAGCACAGGTATAAATCACGATTTTGTTCAAAATCGGTGTAAATTGGTAAACAAATATGGAGCGTTCGATACAGGTAGTGCAATTTACGTGACGAAGAGTGGGAAGTGAAATTATGAAAGGAAAAACGCAGCACCTGTTAATACTCGTAGTACGTGGTGGTCATTATCGTCAGGGTAGCTGTAGACATCAATAGTGGGTAACTGATTATTTCTATTCTTCAAACATTTTATATCACATACGCGTATAATTGGAGCACCGTATATGACACGTGTATCACAGCATATGCGCAAGTATTTTCATTAATTTGCGAATTGTGTATAAGAATCGTTGCAAAGAGTAAATTAAGGTTTGAGCACTGTTTGAGGTTTTAAACATTTTTCGTTCAACGTATCCTTTCAATCGTATTAACAAATCTATTATTCGATTAGTTACTCAGTAATTAATATTGTTATATCGCTATTTTTGCATTAGAACAAGGTATGCCTAACTTCTTCGTATACATTTTCTAAACCTTCCATCCTGGTCAAGCATCCATGTAGCATAACCCATTCTACTATATTTTCTTCTACTATATCCTACGTAGTTTTCAAACAAGGTGGATTCAGATTTAATCCCTTCCACGAATTCTCGATACTTGAATCTTCACATTTGCCGGGAAAACGATAACGAACGAGGATTACGCTCAGCTGAAAGTCGACGGATCTCCAAAGACTGTTCGACGAGGAACTTTTCCTTTCGGTTGCGGGATCCACTCGCGCGAGACGTATCAGCCCTATTCGAGCGTGTACGCGCGGACGAGCGAACAGTCGAATGCGCGAGTGGCAGTGGAGTTGTTAATTAATATCGCTATAAATTAAAATGTATTATGCAAGTTAGGCGGTCTCGTCCGCAGCTTCTTCGGGACTCGCAGTCTCGGCTGCGGCCGCGCTCGAGAAAGCGAGTTTTGCGCGGTGTGCAAGCTCCTCCGGATGAAGAGAGCAGGATGGAAAGAGCGAAGGGAAGGGACGGAGGCAACGGGACGCCGAAGAGGGCAAACAACAAGAGGTTTTCGTAGCCGGCTAACGGCAGAGTTTCCTCATAAACTCTTAGTGAAGTTCGCAGACAAATACAGAAATATTTTGTAATGGAAACACGTCCCTGAGAAATTAAATATCGCAATGAAGAAGATGAAGTTGCGCCGCGGAGAGCTACGGCTGTGGAGAGGACGACTGTTGGCGAATCCAGAAGTGGATTACGAGCGACGAACGAGCACTAATTGCTACTGCTTTCGGGAATCGTAAATGTGTCGGGTCATCTCATAAGTAATGTCGGTTTTTCCGTTTATTTTTCATGTACCAAACTGTTATCGCGTTCGGTGGGTTTGTTCCAGCTCTCGGAACGCTTCTATCGCTGAAATTTCAAATTAATCCGAGGGACGACGAGTCGACTCGTCGTTGAAAAATGCTTTTCTAACGCAATAACGAATTAACTCGTTATGATTATTTGAAAATGGCGCACGTCGACTTAAACTTGGTAAAACATTTGTCGTTTACCGTCGCTACTAGTTTCGATACTTTTATTTCCTTTACACGTTCGTATGAAAAGAAAGTATACAATTGCTATTCGCGTGATCAGTAACGTCCACATTACAACGTAGTTCGAATTTACCGTGGGTATGACGAGTTAACTCGTCGTCAAATTTCCTCTACACGCGCAGAGTGCGTTTTCGATAAAGAAACTACCCGTTTGATGGATTAAGTTGCGAAACTGGAAATGAACATCCATTGACATAACAATCCATTGATATAATTGAAATTGGCAATTTAAAATTTGACAAATACCTGTGGCATTTCAGACTTTTCAAACGTTTACGCAAAGTTACTTTCTTTATTTCAGTTATTTTTATATAAAGCTATTTATTCGTTTTATTTGTTCGTTTTGGTCAAAAATGTCATTCCGTATGTGTTATAAAAAGAGCAGTATTTCAAAGATATACCGAGAATTCGTATATTTAACTAATAACATGTTTTTAACTTCGTTTTTATCACTTTCATTGTCAAACTTTGCTTTTTACCTAATTTATTCGAATTCTCGTTAGTAGTTCTCAATTTCTTTCTTTCATCGTTTATTTTAGTCTTTATTAGTTCGTTGCTATAATTACCTAACTTCCAAGGTTATAGAAGTCTCTAGAACATTTTATTGGAAGTGCAATAAGTCTAGACTGTTGATATTTTGCGCGCATTCTTAATAACAAGTACAGCTATTTCAAAAAATTTCGCTTCACTGTTATCACCTAATATTGCTCCTAAATCTAAATTCAAGAAGCGACATTAGCATTAATATTCTGCAAATTGTTATCCATCGTTGCAACTTTTCCCAAATGGCGACCATAGTGGAATTTCTTTGAATCCTCGGATAGGAGAAGATTGGAAGTTTATATTAATTTTCATAAATGTTACTACGACATATGTATACAAGAATAAATATAAACGAATATTAGAGAAATACGACGTCCGGAGAGTTTTGACGCTTTCGTAAATTGCGAAAAAAGAAACGATGTGAAATGTTATCAAAAATACGATAAGAGACACGGGAAAGATTTAAAGAAGCACGATTAAAATTCCGAATCGTAATACAATTTAAATCTGCGTGACACGCTCGACTTTCCGAGTTTCATCAAAAGCCATAAAGGTATCAAAATTTAAAAGAGCGCATAAAAATTTGCCAACAATCTAATTCAACGTTGATCGTAAATTTCCTCGATTTCGTGCACCGGGCTGTGAACGTAACGCGAAGATATTAATATTTACGTTATTTTCAATTGCGAATATGTCGACATTCCGATGCGAAACCGAGGTGACGAAGCCGCACAGAAAATATAAATGTCACGAAGCGAAGAGCTGCATTAACGGACACGTAATGTTAACAATAATGATTGGCCGAAATTCCCGAAGCATCTCGTCACACGTTCGAGAAGCTTTCGCGTTAATAATCGTGCCAAGATACGAACGCGGCACACAGACATTGTATCGCGCTGCACCCACCGGATTATTTACGTTATTTATTCGCGGACAGTTCTCTATTTAATCGTACAGCAGTTTTCGATAATCCGAGTTGGCTCGGGTGCCCGGATCTCCAAAACAGCCGGGTTACAAGTTGCAACCGGCCGATTGCGCAAGCAGTCACGCGGATTAAGGAGATCGATCGTGTCTCGTTGGAGTTGGTCTGGCAGAATTGTTGCCGACAGTGCGGGCCATGGGCCGATCGCCGGGGTGAATTTAGAAGCGGAAAGCTGGTCGTTGAACGGCGCGCCGCGACGCACCTCGACGCGCCGCGACGCACCGCGGCGGGTAAATCGAACGAGTGGAACGTTTGATAAGCGCGCAAATTGGCCGAGACAGATGACGGATTTCGATAGTTAGAAACGGCTGCTCGTTAAAACTAATGGTAGCAGCGGATTTAGAACTTGGCAGTGTTAATCATCAATTATATCGACCTTATTGCGGCTGGGCCCGGCGTGTGACGTGCGTGACAATCGTTGGAACGAAACGCTCGCCGTGTGTTTTCGCATCACGCTTTGAATCGATCGCGATTCGCTCGAAATAATTGTCGCCCCCGTCTCGCTTTAATTAATCGTTAACCTACCCAGCTCGAGAATCTTTCCTTCCGATTTATTTAGTCATTCGCTAATTTCGTCCGTCGCGAATTTGTTACGATTGTCTGTAAATTTATTCCCCGGCTGCCCGTTCCATTATTTTATTTTTGCACCATTCGTTTTTATCCGCCCTTCGAACGGTCGGGATCCGTCTAGAACGGAAGAACGAATTTGATTAGGTGACTGCTAACGAGGCAAACTGGAGCTTTCAAAATTTGACGCTTCGACTGAACAACGACCAATGGTTAACTGTGAATTATCCAATACCTATATATATGTATGTGTGTTATTGTCAAAACCAGAAAGTTGACCATCTTTAGCATTTTGATAGTAAAGTTCAAAAAAGCTTACCTCGTAATAAAATACCATTTTAATTTGCTGCTTCGTTTGCTTATAATAGTTTTTAAATGAATTGTAATTGAAATGAACTCTATTTAAAATATGAACTGAATACAAATACATGGGATAGATAGATATATAAAATATATATAAAATTTCAGTTTCATAAAATTGTGCGAGATCACTCGTTGTTAGAATAGCTAAAAATTGAAAACACACATACCCACGCACAAACTTAAAAAGTACAATCACAATGGAACCAAATGGACTCGAACCAATTCGCAAACTGCTTTCGAATTAATACCATCTCTCTATTGATTTATTAGGATTTTTTTACTAGGATTTATGAGTACAACCTACGTAACGTATTGCGGTTTAAAAATTAACTGTGTACTTCGTGATTTCTTTTAACAATTTTATAAGAAGTGATTAGTTAATCGTTGCTTGAATATCGCATCGTATAAAACACGTCACGTTATACGAAATTTGTATTCGATTATTTGTAATTTTCTTAATTATAAATTATGTTTGATCATTTTAAATTTTATTATTAATCAAAGCAAACGTCAAAATTAAAATTTATTACGAGTTGAATTCGTTTTCTTCGCTGGTGAACCATAAATTGCGCATCGAGTTTCATTCAATATTCCAGGATGATATTATGTAAGAAACATAAAGATTTTCAAGAAACAATGAAAAGAAGGTATAAAGTGTAACAACGTTTTAATTTATTGGCGAAACGTGACGGAGTAAAAAGAGCACGAGACGGATACTAATTGATAGCGAGGAGCGAGAACATTGGAACTTATGGAACTTCTGGTTCCTCGATTGTCACCAGATTTTTCGTCGGTCTAATTATTGTCCCTGGGGCAACTACAACCCTCGATATGCCAGGCATAGTCGAACTACAGCAATCAACGAGATCGCAATTCCTCCCCGTTCTCCACGGGAGAACCTCGAGGACTTAGCAAGTAGTTAGTCCTCCGACTTTGTCCGCGCCCAACCCTCCAAAGAAACGAACTACGCATTCCGAAGCTCATCCAGCAAACGTCTTGCTAGCTCGTGTTCCTTTTTTCGAAACACGAAGAGGTGGAAAACCACGTTAATATTAAAATTCGAAACTTTTTTAATTTCGGCTATCTCGATTATTGACGGATTAATCATTTTCTCAACTTTAATTTATACTTAGTCTTATGTAATAGAAATGAAACTTCTCTCGAATTTATCTAAATTTCAATTTACAATTTCTAATAATCGTTTCTCTATCGAATTTTGACCTCACGGATATGTATATATGCTTCGTCTTCGTTCAGAGTTTTCGTTCCGTCCTCGATATAATCCTTCCTCGAAAATTTATTTACCACTTTCCCGGTTCCTCTTCTCGACGTGCTCCCCACCTTTTACCCTAATTTTTCAATCTTCAGACGGCTCGTCCGTCGAATTTTAGCGTTTCTCGAGTATCCTTTAATTCGCTGGCCCTCCATTTTGCAGCGCCGGAGGCCGATCCAAACTCGCTGGGAGCAATTTCTATGATAAAACGGTCAAAGATTGCGCGATAAATTTTTTGCGCGAGTTCCACGGAGTAGGAAGTTGCCCGGCGAAAATGGTGCGCACTTCTGCTTCATCCCCGTTTCGTGCCAGCAGCAGTCGATTCATATCGTGCGTCGCAATAGCGTGGAAAACACTTCCGGGAACCATCGTAGACCATCCACCGAGCGGAGCACTTAAACTCCAGGCGCGACCAGCGTGGAGAACCTGACGGATAACGACCGCCCAGAGATTAATCGGCGGTCACGGATTCTAAATTCTGCCACGCGGTTAAACCGCGACGATCGCCGCGAACTGCGAGCAACTTCAATTTTCCGTTTGATTCGGTATAACCTTTGAACCCTACCCCCGCTTTACACGCTTCCGATTCTCATATTTTCTCCTTTCCTTCGCGTCCAACAAAGGATATTCGCCAAAGAAATTTCTTCCATCGACGCAACCATCTTTGAAACTTTACGACCTCCGTTGTTACATATTTCTCAAACAATTGCTTAGGTTACATAATGATGCTACATGTAAATACTACACGTGAATGTTACATAATGCAAATTTCCATACTGTACATTCGTACTGTAAAAACTGATGAATAAGATATCCAAGTTAATGGCTATTCCTACTCGTATTCCTATTGAATTTCTCGTTTGTACACGTGTTATTGCTTAAATTTAATCGTAGACATTATTTATTAAGAAGAGGAACCATTTGGATGGCAATTTTACTGTTGTCTTTTGAAACTCAATTTTATCAATTCGTTAAATTTAATTGTAGACATTATTTATTAAGAAGAGGAACCATTTGGATGGCAATTTTACTGTTGCACGTTGTCTTTTGAAACTCAATTTTATCAATTCATTCAATAATTAATTAATTCAATTTTTCTAAACACATTAACGTTGGTGTCTATTTCTAAATAAAAAAAATTAATCGAATGAATGTAATTATGTAAGACAAGTCTCCTTTTAAAGAAGGTTTCCTCGAGAACAAATTTAATACCACGAGTCTAGATTTAATGAAACAAATATGTTCAAGAAAATAATTAAAGTTATCAGTACTGACAATGTTATTTATATCCTTATAATATTTATAAATGTCATATTACGTACGACTTTTAGCACGTGTGGGTGTACTAGTAGAAAAACTTTATATTCTGTATATTAATAGAAAAGCTCCAAACTTAAAATTTCAAAATGAAAATACTCTGCAATAGACATATCGATTATTTTAGCAGAGATGGGTTGAATTCTGCAAAATTCTAATAAAAAAGCTATTATCGCGTTAAATATATATATTATTGTTTACAACGTTACTGGTTTTAGACATTGATACTTCCGACAGTTCTATTAAACCATTACCTCATTAACACGTTGACTGGCAGAGGGGACGCCGATGACCGACGCTAGACTTGTCAGCGACGTCATAGGGGTCACAGATGACCGACGGTGTCGGAATTAATTGAACCATTTAAATTAAATAAGCTGTCGTTTACATTCGTCAAATTTTTGGTACTATTAATCTTACAGCGATAACGTAAAGTGTGAAATGTACCATAAAGCGTTTAAACGAGTTTATTTTTTAATAGAGTATACATAATTCCACGTGCACATCCATGTTTATTCCAACTCCGTGAGTGAGCCATAGAAAATTCTATGTCGAAGTGTTAAATATGCACCCATCCAATGACAGATTTATGAAATTCAATATCGTTTGTATTATTCGTGAAATAAACGACTACTCAGCGTTAGTTTGCGAGGTATCTATAAGAAAAAAATGATTGCAATGATTTTTCTCCGAGTATAATAATATATATAAGTATTTAACAACGCACGAGTCATCGTGGGATGGAAGACACTTCTTTATCTATAATACATAGTAAATTTATAACCATAAAACATAATTAATTTCGATAACTTTGAATATCAGCTCGAATGGGATATTAATCTAACCTGACTTATCCTAATTTAATTTAATTATTTTATTATACTCTATATAATTATATTTATTCTATACTTAATCTCGCAGTGTCCCCAATCAATATTTCAATATCATCAAAATTAATGGAATTTAATCTAATCCTAATACGGTTAATTACCGGAAGTACTTTAAACATGCCAGATTAAGAAATAACGATTCTTTAAAGAATCACGTTTGAACACACTCACGTATCAAAACGTTAAGATTATATTATAAAATGACGAATTTTAAGAATTTTAAGAATTCAAAGAATCTTGTATAAAACAAATTGCTCGACTGAAAATTATAAAATGCCTCGAAACATATTTTTCAACAGGCAACAGCGTATGTACGAAAATAACCGTGCAATTCGATCACCCCTAGCCGGAGTGGTTACAAACGTATCGCGATAAACCGGTAAAATTATTCGACGAAAGGGAGGAAGATTTCGCGCTGGACCGAATATAGCGCGGAACGGTTGTCATTTTATCAATATCAACAAAGAGCAACTCGTTGCAGTAGAAAACGGTTTTGGCATCTATACGGCTGCCGGTGGTGCGAAGGGAAGGCACTTAAAGTCAAGTAACTCGACCAGCGTGGAGAACTCGACGGATAACGAGCAGTCGGAGATTGATCGTATTGCGGTCGCGAATTCGAAATTCCGCCAGGGCCGTGCTTTATTCCCCGAGAATTTGGCTATATTAACCGGTATTTCAGGCAGGATCGGGC
>NW_016915754.1:359428-364421 GCF_001483705.2 Eufriesea mexicana | reverse complement strand
CTCTTCCGAATCAAACATCTCAATTTCCGTCCATCTTCCGATTATACGTTCTCGCTCTTCCATATTTTTCCATTTTTTAACCCCACGGTTCAGATTTCATTTATTTATTCGCGTCCTCTTGGAACTTCGTTTCGAAAACTGTGCGTGGTACTAGGAACACCATCACCTTAATATTTTATTAATTCGTTTTCATGCGATTCTCTGCTTTTTCAATTTTTATAGCTTCTTAACGCTTCCGATGTTTATGCCGAGTGGAAAAGAAAAATTGCTTTTACTAATTAAAATACGATTTAAGTGAACGAAAAGACATATACACGAGTTAAAAATATTTTACAGCTTAAGAAAGCAGTACCATCTGCTTTAACTCTAACCAATAAAAATGTAAATCTTCAAAAAGACGATTAAATAAGGTTTATAGCCTTGTTATAATTTCTTTCAATTTTATAGCGTATGCAATTGCTACGCTTTCATGGTCGTTTAAAAATAGTTTAGCACACGGATGCATCCTTTTAAAATTACATAAAACGTTTAAAGAGCTAATTAATCGTTTATATCGAATTTAGTATACAATTGTCGAAGAATATAAATTATAACAGGCTCTTTCATCGTTCGATACTACCAACGAAACTCACTTAAATATCGTAGAAAATACTGCTATCCGTATTATCCCATTCGGCATATTTAATTCTAACAATTAGGAAAAGAGAGAAAAATGTGGAATACCGAATAGTAGATAGTATTTTAAATGGGGAAATTAAACGGACGTAGAAATGGCGAAAAGACGAAACAAAGAGTCTAGGAAACTGTATAAATTCTAAATAATGCAAGACACCGATTAATCCCGAGAGAGAAATCTCGCAAATGGTTGAAAATGGATGTTGAACGAAACGCTTAGGATAAAGAGGAGAAACAAATCAGCGAGCACTATATTTCGACGACAGAATACGGTGTTAGACAGGCATAAGGGGAAGACAAGTGGCTTAACGACGAATACACGGTATTTCGGATTCCGATCGAACGAAAGCGAGACGGGGAAAGACAAAGGGGCGAGAGGAAAGAAAATGGGAAGCAGAAGGAGAAGGTTGGCGAGTTCTCGCGAAGCATCAATCTCGCGCGAGCAAAGCGCGTCTGGTTTTGCGCTCGTAGAAACGAGACAAAGTAAAAAGCCGGTAATCGGATTTTCGCGACAGGTCGATCTCACGCGTGGTTTGCCGAACGGCATCACGCTCGCCTCGAACCGGCGTAAATCAGAGGTTTATGGTCACGGGAGAGAAGTCAAAGGAGGCTTTGCCCGTCGCTTCGACCGTCACACATTTTACCGAAATCGTCCCGGCGCGCGGTCCCGTGCGATATATGCCGTCCACGCGGTTCGCGTCGCGACGCGTCGCGCGTTCACCGGGAAATTACACGCGCTGAATCATCAGCCGTGTTCTACACGGTCCCTCCGTGCACCGCCGATATCTTCCTTCCAGACCTCTTCTCCATCTACCTCATTTTTCTTCCTTCTTTCCGTTCATTTTGTCCGTTGTCGTTCTATCTCCGGTGTTTCCGTAATTTTGCTTCGACTCATCGACGATCGTTGTTTTCTTTCTAGTAAATATTATTAAGCGATATGACGAAGGTAGCTGTACGATAATGACAGAAATTATACGATTCGTAAGGTTTGAAAACATGGATGGTTTTCTTGCTCGATCATTCATCGATATCGTTATTAATCGCATGTAAATTTTTTCAGAAGTATCTATCTCGTTTATAAATATATACAACCGAACTTTGATAACTCGAACTTTAACGGACATGCCGAGATTTTCAGTGTGTTTAATCTCATCTTATACATGATCCGTGGAAATGTTGTAACGTTGATAATACCGTAGTGGAATTTCATAGCGTATAAAGAAAAAGAATGTAACAGAGGTGTAATCGAAATAAAGAGTAGAATTGAGCAGTTTTGTGTACAAGTGCGTCAACGAATGCTAGTTCCAGGAAACTTAATTGATATTTTCGTATTAATAGAGAAATTATTCAAAGGCTTTAAAGTGGAATGGAACTAAAGGCTTTCTTTGACTTGGGTATAATATATATTATTACCTAGTATACTGGTATTTTAAAGTTTACGCTAATGTCGAGGAACATTTTTCCATTACCGATTTAAATATCCCGAATGTGAAATGGTTGAAACATAAATACTTATATCAAACACTTTCTCTAGATTCGCCTAACATCGCTGTCTGAATCGTCGATTTAATCGTGCTATCTTCGTTAGAAGCTATCGACACATGACTCGCCGTATTTTACTTAATAAACATAGTCGATCTAATCGTTATTAATGATTTTATTATTTTTGTTAATTCCTTATATATAGATATTACGTAACAACTATGTTCTAGATTTCTAAGAAGCTTTCATCGGTATTCGCTCTAACTAGGCCTGAAAACGAATTAATAAAAATAATTCCGATCTGTACAATTTGATTTTCGCTTTTTTCGCTTTTAATTTTCGTGCTTTCGATTTTCCAATTTACTTTGACTCGTAAATCGTTCGCGGAGCTGCCTACTGATTTCGTTTCACTTTCCTTCGCGTTAATGGAGAACCGATATTTTGGCATTAAATGACTCGTAATGTCATTTTTATGATTTCCGATAAATTTCGGTAAAGGATTAAGCATTTAACGTGCTTGCAAAACATTAAAACGTTAGATCGTATATATCGGATCATTCGTTTTGAAATAAACTGATCAAAATCTGTTCGTTGAAATGCAATAAAAGGAAGATTAAGTATTCGCGCGTAACATCTTATCTTATATTTCTTATGTTAATTACTATAATTAATTCCAAATTCATTAAATCGATTGTACTGGTGCAGAATGTAAGAATGTAAGAAGGTACAATGTTAACAACCGAGTAAATAAAAATAATAAAACCGTATTTATTACAGTTAGTGTAACACATATGCGTGTATAGTGCATAACGCTAAAGCATATCCTCGAAACTTGTTAATAAGCGGTAAAGGACAGTAATCGAAGTTCATTTTAGTTACTCTTTATTCCAATTAATTCAATATCTTTTATGTATGCATCATTATTAACATACTACATACAATGAGACACAAAGATATTCGTATCCACCTAATTGCCGACTTCGAACAATTGCTATTCTTCTACGATAAAAGTTTGAAGTTTTTATCAATGAGGATGTGTTACATCGAACGGATCGAGAAATGAAAATATACTGGATTCGTCGACATTTCGATTTTCATATAAAAAAATTTCTATATATACGAATAGCTTTGCGATATTAGTATGCGACAATTTACTGTAATTTCTATTTTAATTGTACTTTACGATTTATTTATTACCGTTTATTTATTTCTCTTTTTATTTACAAGTTGCACTGTTGTACTCTACTTTTATGACCCATTGCATTAAAATTTGTACCGATTCAAATTTTGGTTAATACGAAAAATATTCCCGTCGATAAAGATTCCAAAATTTATACTATAAAGCAATAAGCGTGAAAGCTTCTGAATTCACTGCACTAGAAGCATGTGTCATAAATAATATATGTAGGTATCGTGCAGTTTTCCTGCAACTGACTTTTTCATTTTAACAACTTGTTCGCTCATTGAATAATTATAAATTATGGCGATACTTACCGTAATGTTGGCAACCTGTATCGGTGCAATCGCTGAGTCGAGTATTAATTAAATATACAAAAAGTAGCTATCTCATATTTTTAATTTATTTTTATAGAAAGTATTACCTTTCTCGATATTATTACCATCTTTCGTGTCAGAATCTAAATTTAATAATTTTCAAGTATGTCCGTACGTTAAAACGCTAAAAGAGATTGTGCAAACATAGCTCTTATATCACTAATCAACTTACGATGAATCGAAGATAGCTTGAACATTCATAGAAAAGTGTCTAATTTTGAATTTTAATTTTATTCTACACGTTGCACGCACGCACGAAGTACATCAATATATACACGTGCGATGTTCCTTCTCTATTTATTTCAATTTATTCCTTAGCTTGAACTCTGCATATGCAACGCTAAATTCATTAACGCGCAATCAACAAATATCATTGCAGCAGCCGTATTCGCGAATAATTGTTTGATTTTTGAAACAAGATAGTTGGTGCGTTGTTCATTTATCAAAACCAATTTATTTTAAGCGTAAAGGAAGCGAAAAGAGCGGACAGATTCGAAAGACGAGGAATGCAGGAAATTATTGGTTCCAGCCCACAGGAATTTGTCAACCGACTTAATTTCTTACCTGAATTAGCACTACATCCACGATAACTTATATCCTCGCGATTCCTTTACTACTTAACACGCCATTAATTTCCCCTTGAAACACGTTATGCCTGACGTCTATTTATAAATGACGAGATAACTAATATAGACCTATATGAAACACATCTCTTTTCATTGAATTTTAATTTCGAGTCCACCGCATTGCAGTTGACAAGGTAAATAATACACGCAGTGAACTAGAAAATTATTCGTTCAATCGAATATGCTTTGAAAAGATGACTCATACCACGAGACAAAAAAGAATTTTTTCCAAATCTTTTAATGCGAAAGTACACGTACGTATAATAAAGTTTTGACAGAAATTTGGAAAATCGTAGTTTACAATGACGCAAAATTATTCTTTTCGTTTTGTAATTGCAACGAATCTTTTTGATATCGATCTCGCTATTGTTTTCAAATATTTACCTTCTTTTCCTTACCCTATTTTTGGTTACGTACAATTATACGGCAAGTATTTCGAAGCATTTTGCATCAAATACTTTTCCAAAATGTCTAAATACGTTATCCATCATTTCTGTAATAACAACGCGCAGTTTACGCAAAGTTTGTGGATCGCGTTTGTTACGCGATACGTGTACAGAATTACGAACTACAAATTTTCAAGTTTCATTTCCAGTTTTGTCACGTTAATTCGTAAATTATGTACTTTCCTACGAAAATAAAAAAAAAAAAAAAAA
>NW_016915754.1:308262-359186 GCF_001483705.2 Eufriesea mexicana | reverse complement strand
GGAGGGCGGGTGGGTGGGGTGGAGGGTCGGGAAGCTCGGTCGTTCCTCGATGAGTCGCGCGAAAGCGTCGCGCGCGAGAGCGAAGAAAGGGGAACGGCCGATCGTTCGGTGAACGATAAACCGATCGTGCCGCGGCAGGCCGGAGACTACAGAGATACATTCGCCGCTCGTTTAACGTCCTCATAAAAATTCTTTCGTTCGGCCACCGTGGCGAGGAAGACCGGGAGCGAACGGATTTCGTGGCTCCTAAAGCCAGGCCGGCCAAGTAAATATACCCGCGACCCTCAACGTGGCCCTAGGCCACAAATTAAACTATAAATACACAGTGAACGAACTGAACGAACGAAGTTCAGGAAGCCCCTGATCCAAACGATCGCGCGATCGCCTGCCTTTTTCCCCGTCGATCGCGGAGACGCCTCGGCGATGCGAGAATGCGGCCTCGAATATGCGCTGCCTCTCTACGAGCTTGCCAGATCAACTTCCACCGCTGATACTCTACACCGTTAACTTGTAATCTCCCGAATACGAGTTTCCGATAAAGAAAATATGGAAATAGTCCATGCGAATTTTCTTACTTTATGATTGCTCGTTGCATCGGAAATTGCATTCTAGCGTGAGAGAGTTCGACAGGGTGGATATTTCGCAATACTCGAATATTCGACGCAGGATCATATTTATACGAAATTGTTAGAATAATTATAATATCGATACGAAGTAGTTTATCTAATGTTAACAACAACTAAAACTTGTAATTATAATCTATACACGCAACGTTGAAGGAGTGGATGAACTTATCAAAATATTCGTTCATCGGAGTTAATAATGATTGAGTCACTTGGAAGTAGCAACGGGTGTATCCACTTCTATACGCTAAGTACAGAAAAATTCGAAATCAATTAACACTTGCGAAATGACCGACTCTTAAAGAAAACCTACACGCACCTTTTTGAGAACGATTGAAAGCGAGTAATAATTAATTTAGTATGAAAAAACGGAAAGTAAACGGAATATTTTCTGGATCATTGCAATTGCAAACGAATAATTATAGGAAATAGAAAATAAGAAATAAACGATAGATGTATAACTGTATACGCTTGAAAAGTACCTAATAGATGTATCATTTATGTCCACCACATTTTACACAGATTATAACTTTCGTCGTTCTAATTTTTGCACAAAATCTTCTTGCACATGAATTAGATCGAAGTGGTTTTACTGTCTCTGCGATATCTTACCTAGGGTGTTATAGAATGACATAAATATCTGAATCCGTCAAATGACCGATCGTGATAGACGATGCAGGTTACAAATGGACTTCGAAAGAAACGAAATAAGAGATGAAGTATATACCGAAAAGTTGATCACAGACAGTTTCGTTACCAGGAAGATACCGAAACTAATCGACTTAAATTGAAAGCGAACCTCGAATTCAAAATTTTGAATCAGAATCGTTAAATCGTTCGTAAATTTTGCATTGCAAGACTGAACGAAAAAGTGTATGGACAGTTCGTGCTGTGGTGAACCCAATTTTGCAGATCGCGTGTAAATAATTAGAATTTATATCAGAATCATTGTAAAGCTCACGTAAGTCGAGAGGAATACGATATCAATGAAATTTTATTAATAATTTTCTGCAACATTTATAGTTTTGCTTCCGCTCGATTGAAGCGAGAACATGTACCCTGCAAGTATGGCGGTTCTTGCTATACGTGGCGATTAATTTGCAGTCCTCGATAAGGCAGAATTCTTTTTCGTTCTTAAAATTTATTTCCGTTGCTCCAAGTCATTATGCGCCAAATACGAGCAAATGGTCTTTTGTAAAAAGTTAAATCACGAATTTATTAGGGTCTCAAACGATGCTTCTTTACGTTATAATGAAATTATCGTATATTATTATACTCGTTTCTCTTCTTATATCGAATTAATTAAACTTATCCGTGAATATTTGCGCGCATGAATATGCTAATACGCTATTAGTAGAAACAAAGTATGCCCACGTATCGTCTTTCTCCTTCTGGCCTTAATTAATTAGATAAATACTGCGAGAAATCTGCATCGGAAAAATCCAATGAAAAAGCTATGCTTTCAAAACATTTCATTGAAAAGCAAATTCGCCGTGTAAGTATTTATTATTCATCTGATAGGTGCAGTTTTCGAGTTTCTCGCATGAATTTCGACAATAAACGAACATCGATGACTTGCATTTTTCAATCGTTTTCATTGGACAAACGTTAGAAAAATTGCCGAATATCGGATAATTGAAGCGAAACTTTAATTTTAAACTAATTTCTTATATATATGAACCATATTCATTTGCCAACTAGTATAACGCAACGATAAGCAAATCTTGTAACTTTCGACTACTCTTAAATTACGATCATTATAGATATTTCCACATCTTCCTCGAATCTCTTTATTATTTGAAACGTTCGAACTTACTACGGTTGTCGAATTGTTATTTGAGGCATAAAATAACTTTGAAATATATGAAGCTAATACGCGGTAAATATATGTATAAACAAAAGAGAAAGAAGTAATTTGAATTGCAAAGAAGGAAAAACCATCGAATCTGTCTAATCGCAATTTCGAAAGTACCGGGAACTTCAAAGCGGAGAAAAATGGAAAATGGAAAAGAAAAAATGGAGGAAGCATAGAAGGAAACGTATAGAAAATTAAAACGGGCCGAGTTCGGAGACGTATAAATCCGAATATATGGAAACAGCCCGATCCGTGCGTTCACGGTTATTTACGTTCCACTCAATTCCACGTTGTTAACTTCCCTTGGATCGCGATTTATATTTATTCCTGACCAGGAAGAAATTACGTTTTCCATCGGCAACCACGGTGACCATTAAAACGTCGGTATCCTTTCATGAAACGCGTCGAGCAATTACACTTATCTGTTTGCAATTAATTACGAACGAACCAGGTCGAAAAGCACACGCGAATTAATATAACGTAACGATAAAGCCACATTAAAATTAATCAGCAATTGTTCTTAAGAGTCTTCGAGGAAGACGAGTCGTACCTCCTCTAGTCTCTCGTTCGCTCACGTGATCCAGGGATCCGTGGATCTCGCATGTTACCCTCTTTATTTGTTATTAATTATGTCAGACTTTCTTACTCTATTTTCTATCTTGATTTTTTTAGTCCGACAAAATAGCCCGTACGCGAACAGCGTTGTTTCTTGTATATCTACGTGCACGCATACGTGTATACCAACGTATACTTTACCTGTCGCGTGCACGCGACCGCGCGCTCGCTCGCGAGTGTGTGTAACGTGCATATAGTTCGCGTGCAAAAACATAGATAATTTGTGGCCACGATTATGCAACGTTGCTCGCGAGCCTGCGTGCTCCGCTTTTCTGCTCCGCACTTCGTTCCGCGTCGAGTGATTTCGGTTCGTACATCGCCGTATCGCAAATTTGTATCGTGCTCCGAGATTTGTTCGTACCGAGAGCGACGAGCCGGGCAGAAACGGCCGTGCGAATCTTGTCTGATCTTTCCTTGCTTCGAGTCGCGATTAATAGCCGCTTCTAAAACTAGCCCCTAGCGTTCATCCTTGTCTTCCTTCTTTTTCCTATCCTTTTCCAACCGAGCGACGAAAATTCTTTTCGAATTTCGGGGAAATGGCTTACGGTAGGTAAGTACGGTAAGTAGGAGTACGCGGTTATTAGATTATGTCTAACGATCGCTTACGATTTTTAATCGATGCAGTTGGAACGAAATTACACGTCCGCTTGTGTGTATATTTAAGCGTGCTTAACATTTTATAATGGTCGCGAAGGGGATGAGAAATTTCTCTCGAACAGAGTTTAAGGGGGAAAAAAAAACGAATGTGGGATAAAAGTAATTGAATCGATGACATTTTCGAAAAGAAGGCTTATAAACTAAAATGGACAATTTAATTAATCTCGTCGGAAGGTTCAGTCTAATGGAAATTAAACGCACAGGATTAAACGAAATACTCTTTATCTCGTGTGTATGTCAAAAGGCCGAGTTTAAATTTTAGAGTAATATTATTAGACGCATGGAAATTCATCGAGGATGCATAGACCTATGGATCCCTATTTCAAGAACGTCCTCGATTAAAGTCTAGGATGAAAAGGGAAAAAGGATTTATGCGATACTATACGATACGTGCATCAGGAAGTACAATCATTTGATTGACGCTTCATAGACAGATTGGAACAATTCTAGATAGTAATAGCAAAAATAATTTGCGCAATTATCCTTTGTGCCTTCTTTTTCGAATATATTCATTTTTAAATAATTATCGCGGACATTTATGGAAATAGTTAAATAACGTGATAGTAAGAATACCGTGAGTAGGTATATTTTTTTGAAATATGTTTACTTTCAAATAATGACTCTAGAGAGTTACAAAAATATCTATGAATGGTCAGTTTGGCGAAAAATCGAAAGACTATGAAGCGAAAGCTGTTGTTTGTTCAATAACGATTTGCAATTCAATTTTTCGCTTGTTTAATAATATAAACGAAATATCTCAACTCCTGATAGAACGATAGAACGATAGAACGATCATTTTTACATTATTCGTACAAAAATGCGTATATAACGAGATAAAAAAAAAGTTTCATACGGATCGATATATCGAGCGTAAATAGAAATCGACGAATGACTCATCCACGGAATTAGGGTACCATATATTGGAAAGAAAAAAGTGGAAAAAATTGGTCCGTGAACGTATACAAAGATATACAGACGCATAAAATGTCGATGCAGCGCGTGGGTGTGTTGAAAGGGTTAACAGCATATAAGCCGGGTATCTTAAATAGAGTAACTATTTTTGGAATCGAGCTAAATCTTATACCACTGATAATCAACGCGAGATGTGATTCAAAATTAGAAATCGGTGTTTCCGTGCACGCATTTGAAGGATTTTCCTCGATTAATAGTCTACGTTTAAAAGCATTAAAACTACTTGCTCGAAAGATTAATTGGAAAAATATTTCGCGAACACTTCCTCGAGTTAATAGTTAATTAATATTCTCATACCTAATATTATCGAGAAGTAAACAAATATTGGGATTAATGACGATTAAAATGAATATACGCATGGAATGAAAAAATTGGGAAAAATATTAGAAAATTTGAACGAGAAATCGAGGTAAACTTTTCTAACTTACAGGTGACGATTAAAATGAATATACGCATGGAATGAAAAAATTGGGAAAAATATTAGAAAATTTGAACGGGAAATCGAGGTAAACTTTTCAAACTTATAATACGATTATGCGAAAAATTTTCCAACGATGTTTAAGAACGTCGTTTTCCCATTAAGAACGATTTAGGTACTCCACATGAGAAACCGTTGAAATATAAATACTTATACTTTCTCTATTTTCGTTTTACATCACTCTCTGAATCATCGGCTTAATCGTGCTATCTTTGTTACGAGCCAACACCATATGATTCACCGTGTTTTATCTAATAAACGCGTATCAACGAGTTCGTATATAATTTCTATTAATTTCTCTATAGCGCGTGTTGCGCAACATTATTCTAAATTTCACTTCACGCGGAATCGAAACGCGAGGGATATTCGAACGATGGTCGGGAACGAAGGATATGAAATAAATACAAAAGTAGACGAAAAGGCAAATACGATAGAAAAATAAATAAATAAAAGTGAAAGAGAGAGGAGGAGAAAGAAACGGAGGAGGGAAGGAAAGAAATGGATACGAAGCGAAAATTCGGGAACACGGGTTCGCATTTCGCGCTATTTGCAAGCACGTATCCGCGGTATGGCGCGGTTCGTTCGCACAGATCAATGCACCTGTCGACTCCCTCGCCGAGGAACTGGTCGGCGAGAAAAAGAGAGAACCGCGAGCCGGTGCAACGTACTGGCGCGTTTCTGGAAATCGGCTTTCCGCGGCGGCCGGAAATAGAAAGAAGTCAGCCCTCTTCTGAGATCGAAGTGCAGGGAAAAAAGCGAGGCCCGTTTATTTTTACAATCGGCAGTAGATTGAATCGTTCGGCGGGCGTTCTTAGGGCCGACTCGGCTCGTCGGCGAACGAGGGAAGAGAAGAACGGAAGGAAAGAGAGCATGTGCGATACACGCGGCTCGCTGTACGCCGCGCTGCTTTTTTCTTCGTCTCCGCCGCGAGATCTGTTTCTTCGGCCGACGTTGCTGCCGGTTGCTGCCGGTTGCTGCGAAAGCCGCGCCACCGCCGCCGCCTTCTCTTTGAATCCTCGCCCGCGATCTTCGCCCGTCTTCCTTCGCCTCCGCCTCCGCCGTTCCTCTTTTTCTACCTTTTACGTCCCGCCGTCCGTTTTCCGTCCGCGCGGGGAAACGATTTTCAACGCGGCGAGCAACCTCGACGCGCACTGTTTAGCGAACGCCGCTGCCCTCTGCGAGATCACTCGCAATGAGCCTGATCTCGCGACGCACGAGAAAGTGCTACTCCGCACCGCGCTCCCGTATATACCGACAAAGGGGTTGTACGTCGTTCTACGCGTGCAAACGCAGCGTAACCGCTGGCTAGATGGAGAAACCGATCGTATTTCGGGCACGACCTTTAAAATCCTCACCATTATCAAATTTCATTAAATTTCTGTCCATTGAACGAAATTTATGAGGATCTCTGCCAATCGGCACAACCAGTCGCTAATTTTCTCTCGACGGATTCATCTAGCGATCATTATTCAGTGTAATATGTAAATATCGAATTTGGAATATTTCGTTAAATATTAATTTTTTCGATTTAGGGGTGGTAATATTTCCGCATTTAGAATTTCATGGGACACGAAATAATTGAAAAGGGGAATCGTAGAGATACATTTAAAACTCGACAATTACACCTATGCGTTTTCTGAAAGAACCTCATCGCACGGTGATAGATCGCATTAAATAACGCAAAATCTTTCGTTACGTTTCTGTTCATATAGCGACTGAATATAGCGATAATTTCTTTTTCTGTGCGGGCTGAATATAACGATAGGAATTGAATCGTAGTGACAAATGATACATTCGTAAGCGTTAAACCGTGTTTCCTGTTTTACTTTTTTCTAATTAGAGGACACGCGTAGAAACACGCATGAAATTTCGCTTGACAATGATGAATTCACGGTAAAGCTTCTAAAGGAGACAAAATGACTTCGTTCGAACTTTTTATTTTTGTACTTGCTAAAAATACACAGCTACTCGCGACGAAATTAATGTTTATCTTTAATCAAACACTGTTGCAATTTCGTATATCTTTTCCTTTTCGTGATATCATTTTAATCGGTATCAATTGTGTGATCATTTAATACTTAGTAACGATCATATTCGCTTATTAGAGCTTGTATTTATAATTTAAATCGATCTTTAAGATGGTAGGTTATTCGTCGTTAGATGGAGTAAAATACAATAACACGTTCGACTGCATAATATGACAGTTCAAGATGAAAAGTAGGAAACACGGTAAACAAATACGCGAGATGTTAAGTGTAAAAATTGAAAGACCCAGGCATTGGTAGTTGCGTCGTGTTAAAGAGAATTAAAATCTCGAAAGGTACGGCACTCGGAAAAATATGAAAATGCACGAATCGATGTATCAGGAAATGCGTGGAGAAAATAGAAAAGTCCTTGATCTCGATAGAAAACCTTCGAGGAAATGATACGGATCAAATGCTGGCATTTATTCGCGGCGACTGTCGACCAACGTTATAACGTTGAACATGTTCAGTATCCACAGGACGTACAGTTTATTCGCGAGACATTACGAGCAGTCGTGTTATAGAAAGAGTTAAGAGAAGCAGCCAGGAATTGGTGGCAGAATCGTCGAGATTTACAGGCATGCATGTTGTTGATAATTAATCGTAGCGAGATCGTCGTAGAACGATGCTTCGCGGCTCGTAACGTAACTGTTAATGGATATTATCCGTGATAGAACTATTCTAGTTTTCAGCCGAGTAATCCCGAAGTAAAGCGCAGATAGATCTAACAGTTCCAAGTAACAGCGTAATAAGACAAGGTGGAATAGTCAAGTGGAGTAATCGAATGAGCTGCCTCTTTTAACTGATAATAAAAAACTGCGATAAAAGCGATGAAACGTTCACGCGCATACGTCAAACTCGAGGCTCTCGAGCTGCATCTAACAGACGTTTCTGCTCAATTAATTATGAAAAATAACGATATGTAAAACTTTAAGCTCTGGATATCAGAAAATTGTCGAATTAGAAAAGTAAAGAAAAGTAAATCATGGAAATTAAAAGACAAATAAAACGACCGAAATAGCAAGAATTGAGAAAAATTGCTAAATTTTTCTTGCTAAGGTGGAAGAAATGTGAGATCGTACAAGGAGAGATAAAAACGCTACAGCGTGCAACGAAAAATCGGAAACTTACGAAACCGTTACAAAGGGAGCTCGAGAAATTACGAACTTTTCTAAAAAATAAATAAACGTTTTATAAATAGAATTTAAGCGAATATTTAAATGTGAGAAATTTCCATCTATTCGATACAAAAGTAGCATTAAAGGAAAGAAATTCGCTATTCGGTAAAACGACTTGGAAAATTGATCGAAGAGTGGAGAAAGCGCGAGATCCGTTTCTCTGGAAGCACGTCACCGGGGCCGCGTCTAAACACATTCTCCCTTTCAGCGTCCCTGGCAGCTGTACTTACGTCGTTTTCTCTCCGCTACTCCAAATTACCACTCAATTCCTGAGCAGCGTTCGGCCGCAAAATTCAAACAAACACAATCGGCCAAGTACATCGTCGCTTTGACGCATTACCGCTGTACCGTTCCAATAAAACGTTTACCGTATTACAACGTCAACCGTCGCGGTTCGCCGAGAGTCAGCGTGCTGTTTGCTTTGGCCGCGTCTCTCTCGTTTTCCCCGCACAGCTGGCTGCGCCGCGGCTTTTCGCCCGATTTCTTGCCGGCGATTGCTTTGACGGCGCGCGGTATCGGTTGCCAGGAAATCGACCGATCGGGAAATCCAACTGATTCCGAGCCCAGTCACCTTCGCGTTCGACGTTTCCCTCGACGTTTCTTCTCGCGTCGTTGAGAACTGTTCTCAATGCTCGTTTCATCTTCTCCTTCTCGTCTTTTCAGCTTTTCCAGCCTCCATATAGCGGAGATTAGTCAACTTGCATACGCGTTTTCCGTTATTTCAAAGAAACAGTAATTCCTTTCGTTGACAAATTACTTACTCGCTACGTTGTCGAAGATCTTTATCTCGAATTTTGTCACTGTTCCTGTAGTGAAAATGATATTAATGACCGTGCTTGAGTTAACACTGTTTTGATTTTACGCGAAATTTTCCTTATTCCGTTTCATCGCGGTCCTACTTCGTTTGCCGAGTTCACTAAAAATTTCGTATGCTTGTATCTTTTACAATATCTTCTTGAAATATTGATCACGACGCGTTGTTAAAGTTCCAGAATTTTTGGCCAATTTTTCTTAACTAATTCCATTCTCAAGGATAATGTGAATTAATTCGTGAATAGTAGTTTGATTTTCTTCAGTTTGTAAAAATGCACGTTTTCGGTCATAGGACCGAACATAAGCCTTACAACGCCGATAGGTTTTAAAAAGATGTCGCGTTATATGAGATTCTGGTTATTATATACAAAGGAAGTACATAAGATTACGTTCCAAAAATGATATCTTAAAAAATACAATTTACCAATTTATTCAAGGAAAAATATATATTTATTTATTTTAATCACCTCCATGCGCCGAAACGTTTATCGTAAAATGGAAAATTAATGAAATTAAACATTGGGCGTAACAGTAATTATGTCTATGTATGTAAATATATATGTGATATAATTCGTGTTTACCAAGCCGATATAAATCGTGTCATACCAAAACCATATTATACGAAGATTACCCGCATAAACAGTTGAAACTATATTTCTTTTTCACAAGATATTGTAAATACAAAACATTTAAGAACGAAAACATTAATATATTCGATGTCTTTTCTTTCGCATTTTTCGTAATTTTATTACATTTACGCAAAAGTCAATAATAACGGTACCTTGGTTTGAAATAAAACCCCATCGATAGGTTAACATAATTCACGCTATGAAAAATTTATTTCGCTAATGCTACCTTGGGAAAAATTTAGAAATCTATATCGAAAAGTAAAAAATTACCTATGGATTTTTTATTTTTTTATTTTTGTAATATCTCCTTAGAGAAATGATTCAAATGGTAATTGTTGGATAAAAATTTCGTTTATGATGGCTATCGTAAGTTAGCTAACGACTTTAACGATACGAAACATGTTAACGAATGTGCATATATACGAACGTATCTTTGATTAAATTATGTACGATTTGAGAAAAGGATGCATGCATCTTGGTCTATAGGATACCTGTTTGGAAACATGGCAAGAAAAGCCAAGACCATTTGTGTCGATTGAATTTCTAAAAGTTTTCATGTAGCTTGTGGTCATATTATGCCTTGCTTCTTCAAGTTCTGTGGAGTTGCTCATTAAATTTTCAACAATAGTTCAACCTATTTGTGCTGTGATTGATGGTGAACGATCATGAAACGCGTTTTATGAGCTTCCTTAAGGAGAAAGCTTCGGTGGCTGTATTAAATGAAGACATTAACATCAATTCAAACGCTATAACGCTTAATATATTGAGAAACTCGGTAAACACTGATTATCAGGCGATCTTTTGTTACTGAAATACTAACTAATTATTTCCTGCTTTAAAATATCAGCTAAAGAATTTGCAAAATCGGATACAGTAGCGGGTATCGGTCGTCTTACCATTATCTCCATTTATAGTGAATCAGAAAAGAATATAAGTTTAAAAAATGTGCATTTTATTTCGTTATTTTTAAAAATACACGAAACACTATTGTTGTCTATTGTTTTAAATCTTCGATCGGTTACTTATTTATTGAAAAATAAAATACAACGATATTATATTTGGTGATATAGAGACGAAACTTAGGATAATATTCTATATGTTGTATGAGGTTTATCAGATATAAATGCTAAAATTTTGCTAAATTTTAATATAATTCGTTATAAATGAAGAAAAGAATTTTTGTATAAACACGATTCACTCGTGACACAGATTTACTGTAAAACTACATAATAGATATTACTATAGATATTTATATTGTTTATACCAGCCGTAAGATATATAAAATTGTCTGAAATATTTCAATTTTTATTGAAAATTCAATTAAGAAAATACTTATAGTCCATAATTTGTACATTCGCGTTGATAGATATTTTTATGTTATTTTTATCTTATATCGAGTAGAATATATCCCTCCTTTAAAATATAAGATATCAAATAAGTTACTCTTGAAGCATTTTATATAGTACAACTTGGGGTATTTTGGTGGTACTTGGAATACTAAGAACATCACTTTGAATTATACTGTTCCTTACTTTCGTTTTCATGTTACATTACGTAATTGCTAATTATATATTTGTCCCTATTCCCTTTTGTTTACCTCATTTATAGAAATGACGAATTAAGGAGCAAATTGCATTTTTATAATAATTATATACATTTTCGCCAATAACTTAAACAATCGGCTTCAAAGTATTGAAAGCTTTGCGTCTGAAAAAATGAAAAAAGTAAGTTTGATAAAATTACAAATTCGGCTCAATGTTTTTATTCTTTGTTACTTTGTCAAAGTAGTTTCGCGTGATTATAAAATAAATGGATATAATATAAAATAAGCGAAAAATTAACTTCTTTGGACTTTTGATTTAGATCGCTTTCATAATTACTGGCAAAAATATTCGAGATTTCGTAATGACATATTTGTTCCGAAGTACTGCAATTCTGAACATGACTTCGATAGGTTGGCAACTACTTACTCATGAGCAGTAGTGTATATACGTCATCAGCCAAAAATTTAGAGCTATTCATCATTTCGCATCGTCCAATTAAGTATAATTAGAATTGAAGGATTTAATCCCAGAGAACGAAGTCGGCGTGCAATCCTTAAGTTATTTACAAACGAAGATCACAGGAGCTTCTTATTCTGAAATTTGGAATGAAATGATAAGCCTATCTATGATACAATGCGTACTCTATAATTTCCGTGTTCTTCGAGACTAATGCCCCATATAAATGTCTGTCTTCCTTAATTGTATAGAACAATCTTCACCCGCTTATGCGAAAAATAATAGTCCAGGCACGATAAAATAAGTAGAGGAAATTTTATTTCACGAAAATAGGAAGATTTCTTATGCAGATAAACGATGAAAAATTTTCGATTTTTGAAAATATTTCAAAGATAATAATTCAACTGCACCGTGTAATAGCAACTTTCCCCTGTAAAATCGCATATGCCTTTTTCCCGAGATATACCGCTTTGAAGTTGCTTGAAAAACACTGAAAATTATAGAGCATTTTGTCGCAGACTGTAATACCAAGGTTCGAAATGATCAGGTAGGTAACATCACCTTTAACTTTCGTTAGGAGAGAAGCAAAAAGACGCGAGGTATGAAAGGTGCTAAAGCAAATTCCGCTAAATCCGTGTGACCAAAAAGCTGTGGATCAGCGTTAGAATCTGTATCGGGGAAATGGCGACGGAGTTGTAGATTGGAGAAATGAGCGAAGAGAAGGTGTAGGCGTGGGTGTAGCGGCGGAAAAAGAAGCAGCAGCCCCGTGGCGGGGCGAGGAAGTTGCAAGAGAGATTTTCGCTCGTAGGTAGCGTGGTCTCTGCTCGTCGTCACGCTGTTAGCGCCGAGTTAATCGGGGCCGGAAATGAAGTGAGGGATAGAGGAATATTAATAACTGAATCTAATCAATTCCATGAAACGAAGCTGGCCACCCCGCGCGGCCCGAAAGAGCAAACCATTCCCTCTCCTCCTCGCTCCTTCGTCCTCGCGTTCCCCCCTCTGCTCGCTCTTCTTCCACCCTTCGGTATTTCCTCCTACGAGCTCGGCAGCGATCTAATCAAATGCATCGTATTAAGCTAATTTAGTGGCGTCGCTCTTTGCTCTGTCTCTAGCCCCTCTCTATCTCTCCCCCTCTCTCTCTCCCTCTCTTTCGTCGCTTGCAACGAGCTGCTTTGCGGGTTAACGCGAATTGTGTCGGCGACAAATTTTCAATTGCTGACGTGTGTGTGCGCGCGCGCGCGGACGCTGCTTCATTTTAGACCTCGAACATCTCTGAGCAATCAGTGACGTCGCGGTAACGCTCGTCTCCGAGTTGAATTCGAATCAATCCCGGGACGATTTTCGGGCAAGGTTACCAGGTGTTTTTAACCTAGATGGAACGATACTTATGTCTGCTCACGGAGAAGAAATTGGAATCGATCTCGGTTACTTATTTGAACATTCTTTGAGACAGTGATGTTTAATTCGAAGAAACCATGCGCGAAGTTAACTCCTTGCCTTGTAACATCGAGTCTCGCAGCAGTTGCATCAAGGACTATAATTTTAATTTGATAGAGACAGACAAGTAGGCTAGTTTGAAATTCAACTTCGGTTTCTGTTCATCGTATTGGATATTATGAAATTCAAATTATACGCGACAGTGGGATATTATAAAATGGTTCTATCACTGCGAGTGTTTCGCTCGAGTAATTTCCAGAAAATAAGGCCAGAGGTTAAACTTTGATCAAAAAGTCTACAGTTCTAAACATTAAGACTTACTGTATGTTCATGATTCTAGAAAAGGGTCAGATAATGGTATCGACTAAATGCATATATGTTAGTGACTATGAAATTCACCTAAGTCATAAGTATCTACATGTTTCGTTGCGAAATATTTGAAGTTTCGCGCTTTAACTATGAATTAAAAAGATTAATTACTACAAAGTTACAGACTATACGTAACAGCTCAATTCTTTGTTTCTTTGACGAATAGCAAAGGATGTAATTATATAAATACTGTAATACAGATAAATGCAACGTAAAATAAGGGACAAAATAGTTTCTTTTCAATTTTTAACATAAAATCACTTTCATAATTGCCGGCACATGTAATAACAATAATAATAATGGAAAGAAATAGCATCATTCTTTTTAGTAATAAATGTAGATTATTATAACTAGTTGAATTCTTAAGTGTAAATTAATCAACAAAATTTTATTAATATGGGATTACCTACGTACAAGTTTAAAGCTTAAAGTACCTAATATTTTTTCATTTCGATAAAGAAACGTGAAATATTCCGATTTTTTTATATCATAATCAATAAGTGTTTCATTTTTCTGGAGAGTGAGTCGTGATTTCTTCGCATAGACATTTGCGACTAATAATTTCGCATGAATAATTCTCGATTAATAAACGATACGTGGAAATATTTCTTATTTTATAAGTACCTATTTATGTACCAATCACGCTTTACCTTTTGACCAGCAAAATCTAAAAATATTTAATACTTGTTTCTACTAAAATATGTACTGGTATTATTCCATCGAGTGTGACAATGAAAAGTACATTGATCAGTGCCGATATAACGGCACAATTACAGAATGTAATAGCATAGTGCGAAATAACTTTTAAGTTATATGCCATTGTCGAGGATTGAAGCTTTACCTCGAATCACAAAAGCTACTTTCTTTGCGTATAGAGCTCTTTGTAAATTAAAGATAAAATCTAATTCAACATTTTTCGGTACGAATTTACTTCGTTGTTGTCGAACATTCGATTAATTCTTGAACCGTTTTTCACGGTTTATCGTCGCACAGTCTGATATTTTATGTTAACTCTTTGTAATCGAAGAATTTTTCTTTATAAGTAAATAGAAACACGAATCTGTTTTCCTGCGAATCACTGAAATTTGTTATAACGTAAAAAGAAATCGCATATATATTAATATAATATATGTATAGAATTGTTTTATTTTAATATACCTTGTACTATCGTGTTATTTCAAATAATAATACTACTACAGACAAATAATGATATTTAATGTAGCGTTATTTTATTTTAATTAATAATTACCATACAGTTATTATATCACCTCTAGCCATTCGATTTGCTACGGCAAAACGTGTAAGTAAAATCTGTATATCTGATAATAAATAATTCAGTAACGAATACTGGAACTGTAAGCGAAGTGTATACATTTTATAATTCGAAACGACACATCCACGACATTAACGAAATTTCTTATGTGACGATTAACTAAGGTTATAAATCGCTCTTCGAACCGTCAATTCGATTTTACCCGTCATCCTGGTACATGCATTGCCTACCTCAATAGCAAAACGTACATAACTTTAGAGCCACCCGATATCAAATGTAATCAGAGCTCTAAAATCATCAATGTAATGCTAAAATCATCAATAAAGTCATCAATAAAAATCCGAGAAGCGAGAGTACAAAAGGGAGAGCGTGTAAGCCGGGAGTGTAAACACAACTAAGGGTATATGAAACTTTGCGCAACTCGTGATTCAATAAATCAACAACCATTCGAATTGTTCCACCATCCCATCCAAAATTCAAACTCGGCTATGTGACGTTGGCTTATGACGGTGATAGCGTATATAGCAGTCATCTTATCCGTACGCTGCAGCACCGGACGAATTTACAACTTGTTAATCTAAATGGCACGCAACGGTAAATAAAGTGTTAAGTTGAAGTTCAGGCGACGAGAAATTGCATAATGCGATCCCTAAAGTCATTACGATGCGTAAATACACGTTTAAGTTTATTACATACCTGTGTTATCGGTGTTTGAATAAATTTTGGTGAATCAATTTGTCAGATAAACGCGATCGCTGATATCCCTTGGATTCGAGACGTCCTTTAACGATATCCGTACGATATCGATTTGGGTGTAATTAAAAGGAATTAAAAATTACGAAATCTGTAAATTGTAAAATTAAATCGAAACTTTTACGGTATAACTAATTTTTAATAAAAACTATTTGTTATTGTATAGCGTAGCTGACTAAATCGATCTGTTTCGAATAATCTAGTAATTGGATTAACGAAATCTTGATTAACGATAAACGCGTTAAAGATATAACGAAGAATTAAAAGGGTGACTAAGTTCAAGTTATCCGGTTAGGGAGAACGATCAACATCGATGCAGGAAATTATAAATCCAACAATGTAAAATCCTTTAAATACCCGATGATACTGGATGAAGAGTTTTTAGCTCTCCTCTTCCTGGCCTTTCGTCAGAGTCTTAAAACGAACCGAGATTACGGTCTAGACAGGGGAAATTATGATTCTGGGTATCTCGAAAGTGAAATTGGTTCAGTAATCAAAGAAGAATACCCAGAAGTTTACTTCTGCTGAAAGTGGATCAGTTACCGTGGAATGTGTTGTAAAAACAGACATTATAATTCAAGAAAAGGGTTGATGTATAAGCGTAATAAACAAATATAATGCGATTTCTTAAATAGAAACATTTGCCGCTTTAATCAACTCTTTCGCCAATATTAATTCGTGCAAATGAGTAATTTGATTAACAGATATTTTTAAACAGTTTCCAATTATGCAGACAGAGTCTCATTTTTCTGGTTTACTGTGATAATTACCTAAATATTTGTATCGACGATTTTTCATACCAAACGTGTCAAATGAAAATGAGTCCATAGACGATCAGAAAGATATTTTCAATTTTCCACAGACAACGCGTTAAATGAAACAATATGAAAATAGTAACAAGATATTCTCGTAGTTTCATTTAATATTTTCGTATTTTAAAAATTTTCGACGAATGAAGAAAGATCGAGCAACTTGGAAGGAACATTTGAAAATTTTTTGAACTTTGCGAGTTTGTTGGGAATCTCAGGAAACTTTGTAAGGTATTTCTTAAACCACTAAAATTCGGTTCTTTAAGAAGATTATAAGGAGAAAATACTTCATATACTTATTTAAGTGTTTTCCTATTTGTCTGTATACCTTTAAATTCACAATAAATATGGAAAACGTTTGGAATAAAAAGTTAATAGTTTCTATGTTTTTAAGACGTATCAGGAGTTTCAAAAGGTAATCACAAAGTTTCGATGTACCTAATTTTACAACGATAACTACTTGTTAGATAGCGATGTATTACTGGTTAGGTGTACTACAAGTACCATAAGCTTTACCTCGCGACTAGCAGAAAAGAATGCAGTCGACCGCGAGTGAGTAAAACCTGATTTACACGCGAATCAATTACGCGTAACACTTACGCGCATAATTACATAACCAAAGCAAACGCGAACATGCTGAATTCCACGCGCATTAACAAAGTAGGCATTAACCGTCGAGAATAACGATTAATTATTTTACTTCGGCTCATTAGCGACATTTGTCTGTTCAGTTTCTGTCTGTTCGCAAAAGAAAGTAAAACAGAAAAGTTGCTGAGATTTAATTACCGTTAAATATCGACAGCAAACTACGCTCGGACAACTGGTACAAAGTTACAAAATCAAAGAACGTTTACACGTTAAATTAAAATTCATATACGACAAACTGTTTCCTTCAAACTACTCATCGCGTGCTCGGTGGATTCGTTAACGCAATAACATTCGCGTTGCACTTCCGCCATATTGTCGATTTCATTTCGCACTTGGTAAATGGAGGAATCGGCGCGGACGGGCGTTCGATCTCACGAGGAAACGTTTATTTTCGTTCTCCCGAAATGCGATTTTTTCTCTCGCCGGCACAATGACACGGCTCGTTTCTCTCCGCACGTCGCGTCACGACTCGGCGCGGGTCGGCGCGGGTCGGAGCGGGTCGGCGAGGAGTTATCGGCTCGCATCGGCGCGGCGCGCAAACGAACGTAAATCCCGCGACAGGTCGCTGCTCGCGGCCCCTAATTTCGGGGATAAAGAGCCGGGGAAAAATTGCGGGATCTATGCCGACGATGGACGCAGGTAATCGCCGCCACATTTCACCGCGGCTTTGCGCGTTATTTATGCGGTCAAGCAGTTATGCCACTTTACAGCGATCGTCCGAAATAAGGCAACCGCGAGTTTTAAGACGCGGCCCGGCCCACTGAGTTATTGGCCACGGCTGCATTTCAACGGTTACTTTGTACCTCTGGATTTGCAGCGAATCTGCCGGCACCTGCTTGCAAAAATATTGGGTCATGCTCGTAACTATCGTCCATCTTTTTCTTCTATGCCTTTTTGTACGTTACTTTTTATATCGGCTCCGATAAAACGCAATGTCGGTATTTTTGGCGTAAAATAGTAGCCACTGGTTTTAAGAGAACAACGTTTCATCGAGTAACGTATCGACCATTTTGGTTTGCAACTTTCTCCCGCTTCGCGAGCAGCTGCGCAATTCCAATTAGCGCGTGATTATGTTTAATTACGTTAGTATCACTGTTTTGTAACAGGAAACAAACAAAAAAATCATTTACCGTAAAAGTCCGATATTACTTATTGGTCAATATGTTACATTGGTATATTCCGATCGATGTTTTTCTTTCTAGAGAGGTATTTTACACATTTACGGTCTCAGTCCGTGATGACAACCTAACCATGCACTAGTCTTTTCTTATCGATAGACCTTAAATTAACGTATAAACAGGAGAGAAAATCTCGTGACATCGTAATAAATATAAGAACGAAACATGTTTGTCGTAGACAAAACAAATGGCGCAAGAATGGAAGAGAATAAACGATTCAATTCCTTTGTATTTAGTTTGTTGTGACTATTTACGCATTTCTCTAAAACTGATAAGTATTTCCAAATTTTTTGTTCGTCTGTTGTTTTTATTTCTTTGTAGGAGGCTGCTGTGTTGTATTTTAAGATACATTTACGTGCGGTAATAAAAAAATTTGGGTTTTGTTAAAAAATGTATATAGAAAATCACGAAAGAGAATAAATATCGAAATGCTTAAAGTAAT
Source organism: Eufriesea mexicana (assembly GCF_001483705.2). Taxonomy (NCBI): domain Eukaryota; kingdom Metazoa; phylum Arthropoda; class Insecta; order Hymenoptera; family Apidae; genus Eufriesea; species Eufriesea mexicana. Next base: position 340,433 of record NW_016915754.1, on the reverse strand, counting down.
AAAGTCATATAATATAAATATAGATACATTAGTAATAATTAAAATAATTACAATATTGATATTTATTAAATATCATAGTCAATATATTCATGTAAAGAAACATTTCTAATAAAAATAGAAAAAAAGTATTATTAAAAATTCGTTGAAAAGCCGTAACCCAAATCGTTCGAATATTTTCGTGGTAGATTATATCCTAATTCTATATCGGAGAAGATTGATCGATGATGAAGTAAATTTAAAAAATGTTAAGTTTATACTTTATCTTATATTCATTATATATCGCTTAAATTTAGATTATTATGCTGGTAATAAATTTTGTAAATTAAGAAATAAATATTGGTGACCGGTGACACTGAGAAAGAAAAATATATTGTTACCGATTCTCGGAAGGCATCCCGGTGTCGATAATAAATCTTGCAAAGTTTACTGTCCGTTTAATGGCACGGTGAGAGCTTCTCGATTTTCGCTCAATCGGAGAAGAGAAACGAAAATGACGGGTACCATACGGGGAGTCTCTGATTCATATTGTAAGCTACTCGCGACTAGTTGAAATGACGTTTATGAGCACGACTCAAACGGCACAAACCTTCAGAGGTCTTTTCCCTTCTACGTACACGCGCTACCGGATCATCTCTGCAGATCAAAAGCCGATTCGTGGAAATCGGCAATGTGGAAATAAATTAATGCCATCGTGAATCATCGTGTCGATTCACTTGGTATTTTTATCGCCTCCTTACGCGGAACTGAATTTTTGGACCACTCTTTTATCGTGAAATCTCTCTCGGCCATCGACTCTACTTTTCTTCCTTCCATTCTCTTCGTATTCATACACCGAAATAAAACATCGAAGTTTCATTACCGAATTAATATTTCACGGTTTATGTAATTCAATGATTAATTAGTCAAGTATTTATAAATAAATTATTTGGAAAAAGAATTAAAGAATTTTAATATTCGCTTATTCTTCATATTCGATGTTTGTATACTATTTTCAGAAACGATTTTAAACACTTTAGTTTCTCTTCACCTTTATGGAGAAGAGCAGTTGTACTACAAATAAATAAATCTAAAGTGGATATCCGTAAAAAAATATATATTTACAATGATTGTATGAAAAATTAAAGTATATGGATACCAAAAATATTTAAAACTATATTAGAATATATCGTTAAACATAAATATCTTACAAAAGCAACGGATATCAGTTAATAATTTAGGTGGATTAGACGAAGCTTTAGTTATCATATTTGGAATTTAATTTTCGATAGATTTATAAGGAAGAATGTTTACGTTCTTTTATTAATTTTGAATTAAAATTTCTGTAATTTCGGAAAAATATTTTGATTCGATTACAAGAAATGTGTTGAAGATGAAAGCTAAATTCTCTACTCATAGAAAAAAAAATCACCGTGTGGTAATACGTCCGATTAGATCCCATTTGTACAATGTAATTTTTGCGAACACTTGATAGATTTCGTGGAATACTGCAACTCGAAGCGGAAATAAAGACACAGTCGGTACTTATGAACGGAAGTATTGATTTATTGAAGAGAATCTCGCTGGAGTCGCATCAGTAGTTAGCCATTCGCAAAGACCTGATATAGGTTGTAAAATTTTATTTGTACCAATACTGGGTGTACCGATAAGTATCAAATTTTTTCAGTAGACGATGTTTTTTTTTGTTTATAGAGACAGAACAGAAATTATTATATTATCAAAATAATCGATACATTGTTCAATAAAAATTTCAATGAAAATTAAAAATACCGACATAATTTTTTGGTCAATTCGATAGCAACATATACATATAGGTACGCATAAGTTCCCTTGATAAAATGTTAAGTTGTGTGCCAAATAACCTGTAAGTATATACTTTCAATAAAGGTTACGCGTATCGTGTAAATTAATCATATCAAATATGAATATAAAAGGAAATTTTGAAACGAAAGTTTGGAAACGGTCAGTTAATCCGTGGTAGATTTAGCTTTAAAGAAATTCTGCGGTAATTTAAAACATCGACGCACGGTGGTGTACGTGACACATCGTGGATCATCGTTGCTTTAACAACGCCGTTAAAATAACCCTTCGGCAAAGCTGCTGAAATAACTGCTCGAACACAAAAGCGGAGCAGCCGTAAGAATATGACAATAATCTTCCGAGAAACTAGAAATAGACAGGAATATATCAGTTTCGAGGAATGGTTAGGCCAATCACTTTGCCTATATATTATTGCCGCAATCGCAACTGGATTCTAACGAGTCCCTCCGAGTGAATCAGAAGCATCCACGTGTTATAGGGAGATTGGAAAATGAAACGAGACGTCGTTGGTGGCCGGAACGGAGGATTTTTCCAGCGCGTACGCTTAATATCGGCACACCGTGGTCCGTGTTCCTGTTGTAAATACATCGTCTATATTTACGGGACGTATATTTAGTGTGTATTCGCGTGCGACGCTGCCGCGAAAGGAGACAAGGTGGGTGTGTCCCGGGAACTCACACGCTGCCCGCGAGACGATCAGTCATTTTGAAGCTTTAGCCCTCGTCAAAATTGTCGCGGATTCCTTCCTCCTGTCTCGCGTCTGTCGCGCTTCGAACGAGCTTCATTAACAGGGGGACAGGCAACCGGGACGGACACGCCACCGAACTCTTTTCGCTCCTCAAAGAAACCTCGGGGGCGTGTGAACTGCTAAATTGTTCGGGGAACTAGAGGTCCGAATAGGACTATCACGGGCGAAGAGAGTAAGTCGGGAAACGCGTGCTAGGTGTTTGCGATGCTCGTGTAATTAGCAGATTTTAGACACGCATTGATTTTCAACCTTTTGTCCAGTTTACGTTGTTCTGTTTGAGATTGAGACTGAAACTACTAAACTGCTCGAAATGACTGCTTTCGAGCTCTTTGCTTTTAGAATTACCGAGAACGTGCAGCTAGTTTGACCAAATTACCGTTGCACTTTGGCGAGACGCTGACTAATTATGTATATATATCTAATTGTTTTCATCGTAGAACTATTATTATGTAATTTTATGCAGCATTCTTGAGGAAAGTAGCTAAAGTGCCGAAAAATAAATTTTTCTGTACGAAGGAAAAACAGGATTCGATATGTAATTGTAATTCTACTGCCAAATGTCTATTCATTTTTACTTAAATATATGACAAAGGATAAAGTAATTGAAATACATAACGGAATTTTCAATTTTTCGCATCAATTCGGCCAAAATTCTACCAAAAGTGATTTTGTAGAAAATCTTGTAAACGTAACATATATAAATTAACGCCATTATGCTTGATTATTTTTCATTAAGAGAATGAAATTGCATTCAAATTACCATTGTGTTCTTACTACCACGTATAACAAATTTTTATAAAAATACAAATTTTTTCAATTTTTTACCGTATAAATGATTTCTACATAAACGGTTCAATTATATAGTAGATTCTGTATCTTGTATTTACGGTCATTTCTAGTATAATAAAATAAAAACGTTTTTGTCGAAATAGAAAAAATTGAATCGTTTCAGTTACTACTCGGTGAAATTTATAAAATTTCTTGTCGATATTTGAAATAACGCGTAACGGATAAATACTGACAGAATGGATTCTTTTCTATGTTATTGTCGAATATGTCACGTATTCTACAGCAAAAAGACGAGTTGTTATTTCATCGTAGCGAAAAGGTCTTAGACTTTTATAACAAAATAATTTATATTACATTTGAAATATGAAACATTTAATAATTTGAAACGAATCATGTGCGACTTAGGACACTTTCTTAATCATCGGCACAATTATTTTATTTATAAAATAAATAACTTTGTCTCAAGGTTATTGCGTGGATCGCGTAATTAGAAGAATAATTAATCAAGGGTGTAGAATATAATTTGTTTCAAAGATTAGATGCTGTACTACAATTTCTAAAAAATGCATTTCTGATAGGCTTTAACAATCATGGAAACGACGAGTTTTATGGCAATTAAGTTGCCTTATAAAGGAAAATGTTTAGTATAATAAATAATAAGTTTATTTCAACGTATCGCGTATAATTTGAAAGGAATAGTTGGTAAGGAGTGGATTATAAATATAGAATAAAACATTCGCGAATGAAATTTGTAAGTATCAAAGATTGTTGCAGGGATAAATTTCCAGCTAGTTTAAGATGAATAGTACAGATTGTTACCTGGTAGTGACGATATAACGAATGATAGTGATAATTGATAGTGCATTCAGAAGGTGCCAAAAATTCACATGGATATTTACCACAATTAACGAATCGTTGAAACTACTATCCCTTCCGTTACGTGGCAAGAATTTACTTGATGTACAGCTACAACTGTCACATTGCTATTATAAATTTCCAACGTAAGTAGCGCGTATTCATCATCGCTCGTACATTCGTATGCACGTTTCCACGGACAGACTATCAAGTCGAATGCTATTTCAACCTCGATATCCTCGACTAACGATAAGAAGCTTCGTATAAAACGATCTTACTATTTTTCCTTCTCCTCGGCCCCGAAAGAAATAAAAAATAAAAAAAGAAAAGAAAAAAGAAAGAAAAAGAAAAGAAATCTGGAGAATTCAAAGTGACAATCTCCCATCCATCTTGCTGTACATCGCGATATTTATCACTTGGCTGTACAAGAGTAAGAAAAAAACGCAAGTATTCGTGGAAAATATCTATCACGATCCGACATGCTCGAATCCCTGTTGAAGAAAGTTTTCCCTCTCTCCTTGTTTCGTGGCAGAGCGACGCGCCCCGTGTTCCATCGAACGCGAACAGCGAAAGAGCGGTGGATGTGTCTCGGACCGAATCTGATAGCATTCGCAAGTCTATATTAAGACGATGGCATGCCATGAAAATAAGCCGGGTTAGTGCGGCGAAGTTGGCAGCGGCGGAGAGGGACGCGTTAAACGAGGCCGGTGTCTCCGACACAAAGACGGTTCGCTTTGGCATAAGTCAAAATCTTCGGTATGCGCGCACACGCGTGGCCGCGACCTGACTTCTCAACTCGGTTTATTTCCGAGTCAATTAGGCTCGTTTGTTTGGAAGGCCGCGGTCCACCCGAGCAATTACGGCTCCGTTAACGCCGCATTTCCTGTGGACAGGTGGCCGATCGGAACGGCAGCCCGGAACGCGACACAGGAATCGCAAATATCTCGAGACTTCCGGCCCTCTGTCACATGCTTCCCCGTCCACGCGCTTCCTGGCCGCTCATCGAACTGCGGAACCGTGATACGCCTCGCCTTTCCATCCATCTGCTTAGATTTCGCGTGTGCCTGTTGAACGCTAAAGGCAGCTTTATCGCGATTCTTGATTTTTCAACGGAAACGAAACTTTCCGTTAATACCACGCGTATTACGAGACGAAACTGTAAGTACATCTCACTGGTATGGTTCAGGATAGAATGCACTTTACACAAATACTCTACAATTTTCGATGTTCTTTGAAACCAGTGCAATAAATATGTTGTACGCGCAACATGGCCATGTGGTATATCCGTTCCTCAATGATACGAAAAGAGATTACTCGCAGTTTTTATTTTTTTCCATAACTTTTGTCTGCCTATGTAAAAAAGGAATCAACGAGATTTCAGTTTTTGGGAATAGAAAGATGTTTTATATACTTTTGTGTTCCGAGTCCGAAGCTGGTAGTAAAGATTGCTTATCGCGTTAGGTTTAGGAAATAGAAAGAAATTATCGATTTTTAATATATTTATGAAAATATATATACGACATTTTGTTCTAAAATCAAGTTTCACTTGTTTTTGTTGCCGTGATAAATCGCTTTGTAGTCACTGAAGAAAGACTGAAAATCACAGAACATGCTACCAGAGTGTGTCTTGCTTTGTATCGGTAATTATAAAAATGGCTTGTCATATATATATTAAGTATAGTTTCAAAATATTAAAAATTCCGTACTTCGAATTTGTAGAAAAGTTAATTACACAAAGCTACAAACTCGATTCAACGATTCAATTCTCAGTTATTTTGTCAAAAAGTATTTTATTTTAGTCTAATAAAAATAAATGACATTCAAAATAAGCGATAAAAGTCATTTATTTAAGATTTTTGTCGTAAATCAGTGTAATAATTACTGGCATAATAAAGCGATAGACGTCTGACACATCCCTTATAATAGTGAACTTGACTGGAAAGATATTTCTGAGGAATTGTGTATTTGAATAATTGAAATCAAATTTAAACTATTACCTAATTCGTAAAAATCTTACTATGTAATTTACGTATTTTATTACATTAATTATAACATTCTTTATTCCTTTACAGATTAATTACTTATAGTTTATATTTCGTTCATAATTACTATAGTTTATAGTTTATAATTCTATTTTATATGTAAAATCTTACTATCTTGTTTACATTTTACTGTATATTTACGTTTATCTAGTAAAATTCAAGATTTGTCTCATAAGTTTCATGCAATCTGAAATAATATAATATATTGGGATTAATCTAATAATTTATGGGAATATAAAGAATTTAATAGTGATATTTAGGCGCTATTTTGACATGACCTGTAAAACATAAGAGAAAATGTATATCCAGAAATTATCTGTCACTGTTCTGCAAGTTACAATTAGGAATATAATCATTTCGTAATATATAAGAACATAAACAAATATGAAAATCATTAAATAAAGGCGGTTGAAGAATTTCTGAATTTAACTTTTGAATTTACAATTATTAAATTCCTTTTTCTATTTAATGTTCATAAATTGAAACTAATAATGTATTTATGATTTATTCAAATGTTGCATATACGTATATCTTTAAACTTGCTTAAACTGACCACTTTACTCAAATTTAAATTGTAGGACAGTTGTGGTAGCAACACTTACCATTGACAGAAATTTCTCTTATCTTTTCATTGCAGTTCTTCTTTCGTTATTACCACTTCTGCTATCATATTTCTCTGCATTATGCGTTTTGCGCTATAAAGCGCTACAATTGCGTATAACGCAAAAGAGTTAAAGATGTAAGTTTGAATACGCCTACTTTGGTAACAAAATTATTGAGTTTGAAACGAAAACTTAATAACTTGAAATATTAAGAGAATGCATATACCTCGTGAAATCAAATCGAATATTACTTTTATCGTTATTATCGCCCTTATAGAATTTCTCTTTCGTTCAAGTAAACGTGCAAATACACGCAAATAAATAAATAACGCGAATAAATTAATTTTGTGGCACAAATTTTGGCTTATTTTTGAAGAAGGGATCGAGACTTAAAAATCGTAAAATTTTTATTCGAATAAATTTGGTGCTGATATTACGTAAAGGTTCTTGAAATACAACACTGCCAAAAACGTGACAACGTTTATGCAGCAAGTGACATTTTACAACGGCGTTACAAATCTTCTAAAATATTAAACGATTGATATATAAGGAACAACGTAAATCACCGTTGATGGTTAAAACCGGTCAATTCGTTTGTTTGAATACTGCTTTTAAGTTTTACATGGCCTATAAAACTTCTGACATGATTTTGATAGTCTCGTCTTCGCGATTCTTAACTACCTTTCAAAGGTGTAACTCAAAAGGCCTCAAACGCGACATAATATTTTTATTAACGCTAGAACTACCATACACGAGTCAAAGTGACTGGTTTCAGACATTTTATTTTTCCTGTTAAAGAGAACGTGTAATCGCTTTTATATTGTTTCGACAGAATTAACGTTGACACTTACCGAAATAAGAACGCAATTAATATGCGTAGTTATTTTCATCGTAATGCTATAATTGTCATTATATGCGTGTACTATGTTTACATACACATTACGAGTGGATTGTTCTAGTGTTAACGCAAAAATTATCAACCTGTAGCAATTTTTAAGTTAATAAGTTTTTACTAGTTAATTCTAGAATTAATCGAATGATGATAATCGATACCAATGTTGTCAAAAAATCGTCAAGTTATTATTTATTTCAACTTGTCTGAAATAACATTAACGAAACAACGAACAAACACCGATTAAATGTATTCCATATTTTCTTTGTTACAATATGTTATATCTTCGTGCAATTTTATATTACAGAATAATTTCTCTTCCTGATACAGACACGTCGTTTCAAAGTGCAATTCTCTTTGCCACGATTGTAACACCTTGTTCAGTGAGAACTGTTATAGCTTTAACCAAGAGTATTCCGTTAATTCTAGAATTAATTAGTTAAATTAGTCCAAATTATAATGAGTCTTTTGTCTCAGTTGAAACTAAGTTTTATAAGGTAAAACTAGCATCGACTGATTTCGAATCTAACTATAAAATTGTGTACGAGTATGCTAAAGGTAAAGGTGACTAACAGTGCTATTTAAATTTTTAAAGACGATATAAAATTGAATACATATACGCGATTGTACCTACGAACGCGTTTCTATGAAAACGAAATTGAATATTAATTTTATCGAATATATCTGCATGCTTTTGGTCGTTGGAAAAATAAGATATCCGAAAACAGTTATTTTTGTCTGCCGTAGTACTAATCTCGATATTTCTCACAAATTTCCATTTACCGCTCGAATTTTAAACTCTCCTTTCTTGTACCATCGGGCATAGAGAAATAAATACACAACGTACCACGGAATTCTTATCGCAACAAAGATACCATATAGTTTATTACGGCAAAGCTACGAATTTCCCAGCAGACTTTCTACCATTTTACAGGAAATCGTGCCACAGTTTCGCCGCGTAAACGTCTCACTTTCTCCAGCGGGAATAAACGTCGGCACGGGGTACGAGTTTCGAGCGTCCGAATAACTCTGACCAATTAACCCTGCAAGCACAAAGAGGCTCGAAAAGAAAAGCGAGGCCGACCTTGACGCGTACAAATGCGCCGATGAATAACCGAGTCATTTTATTTAGAGAACCGATCCGTCTTTTCGCGAGCAGGAACGAATCGGGAGACGGAAACCGGGGAAAAAGAAGTGGAGAAACGGGCTCTGCCCGTTGCTCAGAATAGCAGCCTAGTCAGCGTGGTTTTTCGCTACTTGGTCCGCATCTTCACGGACGGTCGATGTCGGAATATGCGACCAATTAATTCCTACCCTTTGATACCGTCCCGTGGATCGCTATGTAAGTCCGTATTTTCGCATTCTTTCTCCCTCTGCTAGTATGCTTCAACGAATTTATCTCGGCGGACCACGTTTCGAGGCTTATATCATTTTCTAGATATTCTTGTTTCGATACTTGCTCGGATTACCATGTCGCCGAGTTTTTAACGCGTTTTCGACGCGTTATTAACGAAAAATTTATTTCACGTTCCTCGCCTCTATTTCTCTCGAATTTTATCCCGTTATTATAGTAAACTCGTCGAGTCCGTAGACTTATGATAATACGAAGTAACAGTTTCGCGAAATACCGATGCGTAATCGTTATTTCACGAATTTACATAACTAGCCGCTGCAAAATCATTTTTCCCATTTCGAAGTTTGTTGCTCGGCTTTCAGCGTAATTTATTCGGGATAATTAAAAATGCCGAGGGAGATTTTTAGTAGCGCAGGAAAGAATAAAAATCGATTTAATAACGAGAACACTCCGTGCTACAGAGTTCGAGATTTTTAATTATATAGCAATATGCATCTACGCGAAGACGGAATTTAAACGTAACATCTTGAAAGAGGCGACCGATGAAATATTCCGATGCTGAAAATGATGACATGAAAATAACGTCAAAGTAGTATCTAAAAAATACATCTGTCGTTATTATTTATATCACTGTATCATTATTTATAACACAAATTTCTATCGAGCGTCCAAAATACCTTCTTGCTATCGAGTTTCTATTATAAAATCTGAGTATACGATTAAAATTAATCAAACTAAAAATTAATTAAAATTAATCAAGGCCTCAAGAATCAACCAACGGCAAAAAGGATAAAAAGGAAAACTTGTTCTTTCGTTAATTTTCGGATCGTTCGAATATTGGAAAAAGAGCAACTTCTATCCACCAATTTCTCAAAAACAATTTCTCAATAAGGCAAGGGGAAAGAAGAAAAAGACGTTTAAAGTTTAAACGATCTCCAGTGGAAGGTGTCTTGAACGAAGAGAATGAACGTTCATCGAACGGTGGAAAAATTCAGTCGTTGCTGGACGTTATAGAGTGACTGGAGAAATCGAGGAAAGAGGCATAAAGACTCGGGGGTTAACTCGGCTACGAGGCGCGTTGAAACGCTTGTCCACGAAGAAGAGGAATGCATTCCATCCGCGGTGGGCGCATCGCCGGTAGCGTTGCACTTTTGGCAAGTATTCAGCTCGCTATTTTTTCCGCGTGCACGATCCGCGGGCTCCTCCGCGTGACGTCCTCGATTCGTCGAAGAGATTCATGGCCGCTGATCTCTCAGCGGCGATCTTCGAGACGAAGGTGACGGCTCGGCCGCGTTTCCGAGAGTTACGGAGACAACCAGGCTGATTTAAGGCGCGCTTAAGCGGGGAATAATGCAGCCCTGCCAGCCTGGCTGTTTATATTTATCGTTCCAATGAAGGGAAATTATGATCTTTTTTCGGCACCCGTATTTTGTCTCGCGAACGCACGACCAAAGGGTGCTGCTAATTGATCATTGCCTCTCGGGATAAAGCTCGTGACCATCGCCGCGTTCCGCGTTTCCTGGAAGATTTCGATTACCCCGCGACTAGAACTCGACGCGAATTAAACCGTGAAAACGAATGATTTCGATTCGTAGGAAAACTTTCTACCAAATTTCCTTCGAAATTTAGCCCACGCTAAAATTACCCACGCGACACCCGTGTCTCTAAATTTGTTACACGTGGCGGTAATAATTAAAGTCGCGCGACCAAAACGATTATATTTCTAATCGAATAAACGCGAATATTAATTATGCCAAACGCTGCCGCCTGCTTTCGATAATTTCCGAAACGAGACTAGTTTCGACTAGTTTTATATATCTAGCGTTAAATAGAGTAGATATATCCACGCGTTAGGGATAATAGATTATACGCACAATACGTACGATTAATTGCATTTATTTTAATATGTACATACGTAGAACGTCTTTTACTTTCCTTGTTTATCGCTATAACCATTGCCACGATACCGTAATAAAATTCGACTTCTTAAAGAGAGACAGACGACCCGACGTTTGCCACGCGAGTGCTAAAAATGCAGCTGAGATACTGAAATTATACCGTTCGTATGACATTTATGAGTTAACTTTTCGATACTTTTTGCGAAAGGAAGGTTACGTCAAACGTTGAACATCGCGTCTAATAAACATGGCTGACGATATACTTTTTACGTGTCGTGACACATGTCGTAACTAGCCGTACGTTACGCTAACGCGTTGTCACAGTGCGACTTCGTAATGCCGTTATGAATAAAATGTTAACTGTTAATTAAATTGCAAACCGTGTTCTTTATGTTACATCGTATAATACCTAATATAATATCGTATATAATATTTGCTGTAGGGATAACGCAGCGGTATATCGCGGCATACGATGCGATGGCACGAGTGTGTTTGAAGCTCGAAGCTATTTCGAGGGGAAATTATCCCTCGAAACGTTGAAATTGAAGCTAACCCGTCGACGCTGAAATAGCTAATAAAAATGGCGGATGAATGGTAGAAAAAAAGAGTCGGACCGAAAATACCAGTCGGGACCAATGTAAAATAAACTTGCCCCGTCTCCAAAAATGGAGATCGATAGCCGGCGAAACAGCAACGGGAGGCTCGTCGTTTTATCAAACGACTCGGTCATAGAGAGGTTTTCGTAACACCGAAATCGTCACTTTCGAATTTGCCACTGGAGAACCTGCAAAGTAATTGCTCGGCTGGTTTCACGATGCTCGTAAACGTCCGAGTAGATCAAACCTTCATAGGTCGTCGCGCGTGTGTTAGCTGCTTTCCTCGGGCAACTGCTGCTCGTGAAATTCCTCTCTGACTATGAACTGTTAATGGCCTGGTGGACATGTGTAATAAAAAAACGATCTGTTTAAAATATGCTCATTATACGCTCCGCGTTAAGACTGAATTGGTCCACGATGGACGATACTCGCGAAAGCGTAAAACGTATCGAATTTCCGTTGCATAGGAAAACTCGCGAGATAGTTTCCATTCCTCTCAATGTCCACCCACTTTTCGCCATTTTATCGGGAAGTTCTTAACCAGTGATTAGTTACCGTGTGGTATTTCTATTTGGATAATATTACCGAAATATAACAGCCGTGTCGAAGCATTGATATTCGTTGTTAAACTAGAGTAAACGAAATTGCGTTATACCGCAGTTGTACACGTTTATTAATTTTATAAAAATTTTAATTTAGCTTTCGAAATACGCAACCTTTAACGCGACAATTTAATTACCTTCGCCCTACTCTGTCTCTTTTATTCGTATAATCGTGCTACAATCGCTTTCGAACAGCACCCTCTACCTCGCGCGCTCTTCAATTTCCTAAATGCACGCTTTCGCCGTTCCCGCGGCATCCCATTTGTAACCATTTCCCGATTCCCGATATCTCGCAATTTCCTAATATCTCGTTACCGTTGATTTCCCGATTTTCCGTTCCGATGCCGCCTTTGATTCCGACCACGAACCACGAAAGCAGCCACCGCCGTTGCGAACCTCGAACCCCCGAAACGCTTCTCCCCTTTGGCACCCTGAACAAACTCACCCCTGCCGGGTCGCTAATAGCCAGAGCGTGGCGGGCGCGACACCTAAAAATATTCGGTGCACGCGATCACCTTCCTTCGCGGCGCTCGTGGTCGTCTTCGTTGTTCGTTGACGCCAGCGTCGACGATAAATAAACGCGCGGCCGCGGCGGCGACGATGGCGGGGCCGAGGGGGCAGTTAAGATATGACGACACACTTAGTGTCGCGAATAAAGCAATGCGGCTCGTTGCTCGTTGCACTTTCCCGTTGCGTCGCATCGAACCGCACCAGGGGCGGTTCTATCGGCTCCGACGCCCACGAACCGCCCCGGACCGCTTCAATCGGTTATCGATCAGGGGGTGGGTTTCCCTGCAGATCGAATGGCCACGTTATTGGCTGCCTGTCAGAATTTCGCGGCAAATCAAACGTGATCAATCGGACAAATAGAGCCTACGGCTGACGGGTCGTGCATTCGTTCACTGCGAGTTCCGCAAAACTTCTTATTTTTTCCAAAGTTCGTCATTACAACGTATCAATCGTAACGTTATTTAAACGGAAAGCTATTTTGTCGGATTGGTATGATTAGAAATATTATTCGTAATGGAAACAACCCTTGTTGAATTTGTCCTTCAATATCTTCAATTTATTTCTATACGACCGTTGAATGTGATTTCTCCTGAAGTAGATTATTCTAATGTATCGAGGTTTTCCAAGTTTTCTAATGTATGGTCAGAATTCTAGTTGATATCGAAAATGCTTCATCGATTTCTAAGGAAGCGGAGAAAATAGCACCGTCATCTTTAATCGATTTTTACAGAATCGAAGAATGTTTCTTCTACTATAATTCGAGAAATATATCATCTTTCTTTATAATATCGATAAAACTTCCAATTAAAAATTTTTAAGTGTAGACAACGATTGTTTTTGAACCAAGTGACCGTATTAGAAGTTATATTTTAAAGACCAGTGTAAAGAACGCAATCGTTGTATCCCGATCAAAGTATCTTCTGATTTTTGCATAAACTGTTTAGACAAGCCATTTTTAATCTTTGACATCTCGCGGCACATACTCAGCACTGATCGTTCAAATTTTGTAACGGTAAAAAGATATTCTGATATTATAAAACAAAATTGAATATTTCGTTTAACGAATCACTGCCTGGTGAAATAATATTAACGGCAACTATTTGATAATTTAAAGAGAATAAAATCAATACACCTGAGTAAATAATCAGGTATGGCTGTTCCAAAAATTTTCATTCCCTAATTATAACAAATTATAAAGATATTGCAAGTTTAAACAAAACATTTAACGATATGTTTCTTCTATATATATACGATGCTTTATAAAATAAATTCTTCAAAATTCTTCTTCAATCATATTCTTGTAAATTGAACGAGAGGTTATTGTAATGCCAATACAAATATCGTGATCCAAGTTTATTTCTAGAATGAAATCTCGATATAATTGTCACAAAGTATTAGAATTTGTAATTAATCTTACGAGCCATTCGCCGGCCAAGGTGACAAACTTCGCTTTGTAAACTTAAAATTTTTCCAAATCTCTTTAATTTTCTATTTCTAAGATAAATTTCTTTCTTTCCTTTTCTGTGCTTTTGGCAAAAATTCTTCACTCTTTAAACTTACAATTTTCCTAAATCTTTTTAACTCTTTATTTCTAAAATAAGTTTCTTCCTTTTCTTTTTCGAGGCATTCTACGAGGCAACTTTCTTTGCAACTTTTGCAAAAACGCGAGTAATGCGCCTTAACTGATCGATCGATCAGTCTGGCGTCTAATATCTCCGTGATCGTCCGGTTTTACCCAGAATCGTGGTGAACTCGGTTTCATAAATGTAGCGATATTCGTTCCGAGAGCTTTGACGCGGCGGGGAACGTTGTTGTTGCACGAAATTGCTATGCACTTAATTCGGTGACCGCCACGTCGACGGTAAATCGGCCGGAAAATAAATTGCCGATTGCCTTGGCAATAATCCCGGCTGATTTTCGGGAAAACGCAACGGGTTAATGCGAAAATCGTGGGTTTTTTGTTGTCGGGCCCTGAGTTTAACGTCGCGTGACAATGATGCGACGAAAGTGATAACCATAATTCTGTCAAACGCTCGCCGCCGACGGTTCTATCTGGAAAAACGATAATTGCAGAATCAAATTTGCCCCGGGGATCTCTGTCAGAAATAGACACTGGCTGCAAAGTTCGGTGTGCTCGGAGGAGTGCGGCGACAAAAGGAGGTGAAGAAATTTTTCGCAGGAAGTTTGACCAGTTTCGCTTGACAAACGGCTTCGTCAAACGCGAGGGGACCTCTTTGCCGAAACCGCGGCGAGCGCTAAAATTGTCCTTAACCGGAAAATGACAGAGATATCGCTGAGTTTGATATTCGAGTTATAAATGAAGCTACGAATAGATCCTCGCTGACTGCTTTTCCTATCTTTTTAAATTGCCGGAAACACGCTTTTCGCCTGCTTAAATTGATTATATCGATTAAAATGAATATTTCGTTCGGTTCCGGTCTATTCTATTCTATGTTCTATCCTACTTTATCGGAGTACGGCAGAAAGTATTTTGAAATTTTGGTTTATTAAGGTGAAACGAGTGGCAGATGGTATATCATCGTAATCCGGGTGGAAAGGCCTTTAAAACGATGTATCCATACCTTTCCCGACAGGTTATTTAAAAATAACTGGAAATAGAGTACTTTAAGCTGCGCGATATTTTATGGCACGCTTAATGGAATGATTAAACGGTTTAGCACTATTGTGAAATTGACATTTTACCTTTATTTTGCGATTAGCGTTGAGGTCCAAGCTTGAAAAAATACTCATCGCGATGTACTTTAATTTCTGGATATATCCATCTGCTTATTTTATATATTCACATTCACAGTTCTGTATTAATACTTAATTTATTTTGGCAGCAAATGCCTGCCTCCTGTTTATACATGTGCACTACTCGTGTTCAAATCTTTATGCATATTTTCATACGCGTATATGAGCCGCTCATTTGCCAAATCGATTAACTCCGCGTGAAAAGTAAAAATTTATTTTGGATGAAAAATTATGCATCAATCGGGTGTTTTTCCGTACGCTGTTTAAAAACTGCAAAAAGTGGAGTTTGTCAGTTATAGGTACGTATATCGATCTACCGAAAGGTCGATACAAAAAGTAATCCTTTCTTAAATTTGATGAGCAAATATTTGAAAATTCTAATACTCTGGATCGCTCCACTTTATTCTTACCTTACACGCTAGGTGCGTACCGTACAAAATTTGTAACGGAGTATACGATTTCAATTAAATTGATGCAAACACGGGAGAAAGCAATTTAAAATACAGAACTGCAATCGATAGCAACATTCCAAATATTTGTCGGTTCGCTTCGCGCGTGGAAAAATTGCGTAAAGGAGAGAAGATCGCGTTAAAGAACAATCGCGTAAAACTATACCTTGCGAAAGGTGACTCTAATGCATTTGACAAAATGACTGATCGAGATATTTATTCCAATTCTAATCGTTCTCGTTTCTCGAATATATTTCAAATGCATATTCGTCTTGCGCATAACGCGAAATGTAGAATGAAGTAGAAGATTCGAGGGTAAGATTCTTGGCAAGTTTAGTCTCTGCGAAGGGCAGATGCAACGAACGTTACGAACGTTTGCACGTTTTCTTGACCTCGTGAAAAAATAGCGTGGAAACACGAGCAGTGGATGATACTTGGGAATAATAGTTCAACCCCAACGGAATCTATTTATAACCGAAGCTGATGCACGCAACGCGGGGGTAGCTACGGACTTAATGCATCCTCTCGTTGCATCGGCGTTTCGGCTATAATGGATACGGCGTTTTTCTCTTTGTGCCAGATACATATAATCCGCGGCCTCTGTCGAAGTTTCGTCGTAATGCCTTCGCGCCTTTGTCTCTGCCTCTTCAACGCTGTGTCGCAGAGAATTTTGGCACGACAAAGGCTAGCCGTGTCTCCATTTTGGTTCCGTAGCCGGGCTCTGAGTGAAGCCTCCACGCTTTCGTCGATCGGCCATTTCCCTTTTGCCTGTTTCTTCTCGGCGATACGCGAGGATACGTGTTTTTAATGCTGATGACTGAGTCGAACCGCTGTTGTGCTACAAGCACGCTACATGCTTCGTGCATTTAACTCGCTAACCACGTACGCACAGTTTATGGTGAAAGTAATTATCTAATCGTGGTAGATTACGCGTGATATCGATACTCGCGGTCTTTGGTATTTACATAAATCTTATTAAACCGAGAAATCAATTTGCATCTACTTTTATTTCATTTTTCTTTTCTTTTTTTTTTCGATTTTCCACGACACTTTAATTTCTTATATTCTACAATACGTGTATCTATCTCTCGTAATTATTTGGAAGAAGATACATATGTTGTATGAAAGCAGCCTTGCAAAGTCATAATAACTGCCTTCCTTTATTTACAGAGTCAGGAAAGAAAAAATTCTGTCGTCTTATTTTATGCAAGCAGCTCGATACACGTCGGATCGATACAAAACGTATTACGTACATCGAGCATATTAAAAGAATTTAATTGTTCAATTTACATTTCTCTCAAATCAAATCTCATTATTTCTATTGTTAACCGCAAAATAACTAATTACGTTTATTATTTATTATTTGACTCGATATTAATTTTTCGCGTATAAACGTATTTACCAATGCGCTAAATTCCCTTTTTAGTTTCACGGAGAAATGGATTTGAAACGCAGTCGGTTCTGTTCGAAGGAACGATTCGCTCATCTTTCTCGACGACATATCCGTCATCAGCAGCGTATTCGTCACTAAAGAGACCGGCCACTAAGCTTTTCGCTCGAGAACTAGTGAGACGTGACGAGAAGCTGCGACGATACTGGACAAGCTTTTTATTAGCTCCGACTCGGTGGGGTATTTAGTGGAACTTCGGATATGAAGCTGGCCGCATTGGTTTCCGAGAAACCGAGCAAATGTTGAACGATCGCGTTGATTAGAACGTATTGCGCTGAAAACTTGGAGGAAAAGAAAGGTACAGTTCGGTTGCGTGATGCTATGGTGAACAAGATAATGAGTACGCGAATATAATTTTGTTAATAATGGCAAAGGAGATCAAACTTCTGAGATTCTACATTAATCGTCTGGTAAGTAGCATTTTCTATTCATTTTTCGATAATGCTGTATAATTTCGTTAATTACGAACTTTACCAGCGCTGGAACTGCTACCTACATTTTTTAATTTTCTAATTATCGAAACGCAATTATTTACATATATTTATCACCGGCATACAATTTTAATCCAACTATCCATGCTCGTTATACCCACACGTATATCCCAACTGCATACACTAACATTTCGAACTGTAAATATTTTTCCTTTTCCCGTTCGTTTTCCCAACTATCACCGACGTAATCGTTAACATTTATTACTCTAAAGTTACGTTATTACGTTTTAACAATGACGATCGCGACATTCTCTGACCATTGTGTAAAATTGATATTTTTTATTCGACTTAATTCCCTTATCGCGACATCGATGATAAATCGAAAAGTTATTCGTATGGACGATGCTGATTCATTTCGTATCGTAACTATTCAGCCAGAGTCAGCTTACTTTCGCGGATAAAAATTGGGACACTTTGGTGAATCTCTTTTGTCGCGAGACTGTTCGTTGCTCTGTTTGCACAGTTCTCCTGCGACAATGCGAACGTAACACCGGACTACTTCCATCTTCTGTCGGATATGTTTGCCACGCTCTCTGAAGCCGGCTGCTAAAACAACAAACCGAAGAAGAGTAGCCAGCGCAGGACTTAGCTGACTTAAAGCGCGACGCAGATGTTACTCCCATCAATTTGGAACGGGCAAACATTAAAATCCCTCGTGTAACTGATGCACTACGTTCGTTTTCGAACTTAATTCCGAGCCAGTGCAACAATACCGCGCGAAACAGCTGTCGAGGACGTTTGGACGTATTTAAAATGGACGGCCGACCTTCAGACGGTGAAATGGGCAATTCGCGTTGTCGAAGAATTTCATGAACTTCGCGATCGTAGTGATCGTGCAGATCGCGTTCATCGTAGAATTCAGTCTGACAGCAGCTTTCCTTTGGTAAGGTATAGTTACGAAATTTTACTGCGTAACTTCTCATGGGGGACATCTAAAGAGCGGTGAGCAGAATTTGTAGTTCGGTGAAGTCGCGTTGAAGCACAGAAAATGCCGGATAATGGAGGAAGATACTCTCAGATTTAGAACTTGATCTATTTCTTGTCGCAAAAATATCTCCTTTGCGAATTTAAGTGGATCGCCTGACTCTCGAAACACGTGGATCGACTAATTAACCATCTGCGATTATTTTCCTTACAAAATCGTATTTTATATAACCTATAACGGTCGTTATTAACTTAATGCAAAATAATCGGCATAAAAATTTCATCCTTGATAAGTGACGGAATGACAGAATCGATAGATACGCTTTTAATAGACAATGGAATATGAGAAATTAATCGGATTAGTAAGGAGAAAATAACAGATGATACGACAAAAAGATAACGGATGACGTGAAATATCGATGAAACGATATCGGATATCAAATGCTCGAAAGATCCGTAGGAAAAATAGACGAGCGTAGGTAAGAAAGGACGGATGCAATTGGTGCAACGGAATAGCGTAGAATTTGGAAAAGAATTGGCGTTGCGTTGTTCGGGAGATTGTTCCGGGTGACCGCGAGCCAACCCTGATTTCCCCATGATCAGGAGTCAGAGCTCGACGCCGAGTATTTCAATTCGTGAATCGTGCTCGGTCGCGAGTCGCGGTCTGCGTCGTCTATAGAGGTCGTGCATTCCAGGAATAGGCTGTCACGAGCGGTGCCAATGCAGCCACTAACCTATAACTTATTTCACGTATCGTTTGACGTGATGCATTCGATCCAATAATATCCGGCTGGGATCGGGAACGACGTCGGCGGGGCGCGCCGGAGCAAATTCATAACGCTACATCGCGCCGACACCGTGCTGCATTTTCCGCGAACCACGGCCCGCGACGTGCATATTAATTGATCCCTAACCGTTCCCTCCATCTCAGGAACAACTTCCTCGACCGTCTCCAAGGGAACGCGAACGGGTGTTTGTCGTTGCGCGAAAATGTTGCTCGCGCTGAACGGGGGATCGGTTCCCGCGGACTTGGCCTCGCGTGCCCGCCTCTGACTCACGCGAATTGTCCGTGACGCTGATCCACGTGTTTCTGGAAAGCCGATTCGATCGATCTTCCGTGTCGTTTTGTGTTTGATCAGAAATCGTTGCGCTGGTAGCCGTGAAATTCGCGAACAGGGTCTTCACATGTCGTCACATTCGCTGGTTTTTTAATTACGTTGACAGGAATAGGCAAGATCGAGCATTAGGTAGAAATATACTATTACTTATGGGTACTCGAATGATCTGATTAATAGTAATTACGAGTGGACGTTGCGCGGTACTTATTATCTCGCTTTGGAATGGGCTCATCGTAACTTGGAATTATTTATGTAAATTGCCATCGATCATATGCAAAAATTAAATATGCGTGATCGATGTATCTAGAGTTCTTAATAATATTGCTAATTGATATTAATTACGATCATAACGGCGTGGAAACTTCTTCATCTGTGATTATGGAACAAAACAAGATCGAGGATAAAGAATTTCTTAAACAACAAGGATATTTTATGACATTTAATATTTAGTAATGCGAATGTTGTTGTTAGCGTTATAAATTCATTTTATTTTTGTACTTTTATTTACGATACATGCAAAAAATTGTTTTATCAGAAACAAGGAAAGATTCAAATACTTTTCAGTAGTCTTTGGAATCATTGGAATAATTTCGGCAGTAAGAGATATGCTTAATATTACAGCCAGATAATGAGAAGTAAATTACTTTCTTCGTGACAGAAAGGATTTATTATCTTGTTAATAATAAGCAAATTACTTTGACGGTGGTTCACTGCACGAGGTTCTTTTACAATAACGCTTCTTCGATTAATCTTAATATACTGGTAAATCTTATTTGCAATTATCTTACTGAGAAATTTATTAGTTCGATGGTAATTTCAAAGATTTGACATACATATAAGTATTACAAACGTACAATATTTTTTCTACCGGTTTCTCACATTTCGCGTTAAATTTCATCGAATTCTTAACAATTCCTTTACACGCGTTGAGTGCATTGTAAATTGTAAAAAACCATGTCCATTTTAAATAAAAACTCACTTACTTGTTGAATATTAATTAGCAAATATTTTTATAACGATATAAATTCTTGTACTACGTTAAATGCATATTATACTATATTAAATATATCTTCGACGACTGTTACACGATCTTCATTCGCTAGGCTTCGATCGACAGATATGCCGTATGAAGAACAAAGAAAATCGACACGAGGCACGCAAAATCAAAATCCTTCGTTGTTTCACTTTCATCTGTAAGTACCGAATCGACCATCACGATGGACGTCGCGCATAGAGAAACCTCGTGCAAACCCGAAAATTTGTATGAAATGACGAGTTGTCGAGAATAAACGGACAGAGAAGTAACGTGTCTTGTAAAAAGTCACTCGAAAGATTTACGTGGATAAATAAACAATTTGTTTATTTTATCTCTTCTTTACTCGATTGTTGCTCGTAGTCATCGCCAACCGAACGCAATCGTCAAACGAATTTAGTTGGCGAAGTAATTGAACAGACTACGGGAAGAGGGAGGAAAATTGAATTTCACGACAGATGAAGTTGAGACAAATCGTCTTGGCTGCGTGGCGACGCGGCTAGCAGCGTGGTCGCGCGTCGTAGCACGATCTGATTGCCGATCGATAGATCGCGGGGACGCGAGAGTACCGATTTTCGTTTGCCATCGTGGGCAATCTCGAGGCGTCGCTATTTTCGACAAGCGACGCCGGGTCACGGCCTGTTCCTCGTCCACGGTGGGCGTCGCATCGACTTGGTAATAAATTGGACCGGATCGCACACCTATCTTCGCGCGTTCGCACCTTCCGGGTACCGGTCGCCAACCATCTCACCTCTTTGGAAGGGTGGCCTCGATCTAAAGATACCCAGGAGCATCGAAATTGCCGGATCGGCGTCATCGGTTGCCAATGATTCCTCTCGGTACAATGAAACTCGCGTTGCTGCTTTTGTTTCGTCCGTGGCGGTCAATGCAACTAGGCGAGTTACGCAGCTGGGCCGTTAACTTCGATAAAAGAAGTATTTAACGCTATACTTTAGCCTCCAATAAGAAAAACGAGCGTCGGAAAAGTTAATATTCGTTAGATAAATAGCGTCAAAGTCTGCCGTAAGCGACTTTTAAACTGCGTATAAATGACATTTCTCCGAAAATATTATTTATAGTTGGAATCTTTTAATGTAAACAATAATATCCGATTTTGATATCGGATTAATTAAATATTTTTATACACATCTGTACCTGTCAAAGTTCGAAAGGCCTTTCGGCCTTTATACTTATAAAGTTGCTTGAATATAGGTAATAAATAATACATACAAAAATACATATATTTTCTTACTTATACATTTTCATTACACACTTCGGTTATCTATATTACGTATACACTATATTATAAACGATTTCTATTTTATTACCTCATCTATGGAAACTTACGATGGAATATTTTTAACTTGTGACATTTTTAACATTCCAGTAATTAGAGGTTGGAATATTATAGCTTCGAATAGCTACCTTAATAAAAATTAATTGCCTATTTAGGTAATTTCCTTAACTTTCCTTCTGTATCTTTTAGACTTTCGTCCAAGTCATATTCTTTGACACTACCGTAATTAGGAAAGTATTGACCGGTATTGAATATTTAGAAGAGTATTCGCGCTAAAAAGTCAAAGATACCTGATTTCGAAAATTTTGCCGTCTTGAAAGTATTCTTTTGCTAGATATCGAGGAAAAATGTGCGTTATCGTGTTTACATTTGTTTCCAGGATTTAAATTTGTTCAAACTCGAAAATCGCGGTGCTTCGATTGACGGCTAATCGTGAAAACGTAATCGCGATCTTGGAGTCTCTTGGAGTCGCGGAACAAGTCCGGTAACGATCTATGAAAACGAAACAAATAGTGAAATAAGCTATGATTAAAGAGCTTCGATACGAATACGTATAAAAATTTGAACAAGGAAAAGAACTACAAAGGCTATTGAAACTTGGAGTGAAGCAAAAAATGGGGAAATTAATTATCACGGAGAATGTAAAGCACTTGCAAAGTTCAACTCGACCTCGAACGCGTAGGAAATCAATAGGGAAAAAAGGAAAAAAGGGAAAAAGGGAAAAGAAAAAAAGGAAATTCCGTGACAACCAAAGTGAATTACTCGTGTAGTTGACGAATCAAAGCAATCTCGCGTGCTTTATCTGGATTTGTTTATTGGTTTTCCGTTAAATGAACCGAGATAGACGAACCGCGATACACGGTAGCGAACGGCGAGAGCGCACCGCGAGAATTCCCCAGGATTTTCACCAGAAATAGCCTGCACGACGGCGTGTATCTCTCGCATTTTATCACGTTTCGAGCGTGAAAGAGTCGTCTTCGATTTCCACTCTATTTCCTGCGTTTTCCACGAGGAATCTCGACCGGCTTTATATCCCCACGACGGCTGACCGAAAATAAACGTCGACCATTTATATCGGGAGCATACATTATTCGATTCTTTACGAGACCCGCGTCTCCTCGAATGACTAATTGGAACAACAACAATGGATATATTTTACAGCGAAGCAGCGGAGGTGGCCGCGGCTCGAGCTCCTCGGATAACCTTTCCTACCACACGCTCACTGCTTATTTTTCTTTCCGCCGAACAATACGAATATTCCATTTCGCTCTGCGCCCAGCTAATTTTCCCTGGGAAATAACGATACGGCATGCCCTCATCCAACTATACCGTATACACGGTGCTTGCAATTCATGGTAGAAAGTGTGCCGTGTAATTTCTGTGCTTCGAAGTAAGACGAAAATCAAAAATAACGAAATTGCGTCGAACGTTTCAATTTCGAAAAAGCTGAATTTCCATACCAATCGAGCGTACGATAAATTAACCATTGATGTTACGAAGTTCACACCGCTGTTTCCAACTTCTTCTGTATGACACAAAATCGCAGGGCTGACTATCGGAATACGATTATCTCCGATTCCATATGAATCGGAACGTAGTATGCACGAGTTGACAGTTTTTAGCAGTAGAGAACAGAACGGCCATTTGCAAGTCAGTGACCGATTCAGCCTTCAAGAGTTTCAAAGTGTCACGAAGTTCTGGGATTGTACTAAAATTATTCATGCTGTATATTTCTTCCGGTAAGAGTAACTACTAATGCCAGTATGCATATACTTGACGAAAGAAACGACACCTCTTCATCTTTCATACCTTAATTGTAGTATTTTCTATTCTTCTAGTAATTATTATAAATATCGGATAAATACACATAACATACTTCGATGAAAGAATATCGAGTATCGAAACGAGTACTGAATATTTGGGAGTTAGGTGGTTGTGCTGAACATAATTTGTTTGTTTACGCGTTTCCTTTATGGATGAATAAACGAGAATATCCCGAGACTAATTGTTTAATGATTTTAATATATATAGTATCATAGTAGAGAATAGCAAGGGAGTATTTATGCATGTTTTTCAATAGGACATTACTTTACGAAAATGTTAAGGGTTTGTTTTCAGAATATCAGTTTTGCTGAATCAAATTAAATTGTCCAATGCGAGCTCTAAAAGAAGCTGATATCTATGAATTCTTTTTCCTAGTTTTTCCATCTCTCTCTCTCTCTCTCTCTTTGAACTATTTAGGAATATAAATAGTCATGCTTGAGCTCCTTTGTGATACCTGTGATAATCATCTAACTGCAAACGATAATATTTGTTTTAAAGGCAAATAATTTATTCGCAAAGAACCTAATTGTAAAGAAAAAAAGAAAAAACAGAAATACAAAAATTGGAGCATTCCTGACGTCTGAAAGAAAGAATTTTTCTTTTTCTTAAATGCGTGTAATTATTTATTATCGATGAATGAAAAAACTATCGTAAACGAATATTAAAATCAGAATTTTAAGTTCAATCCCTGGAGAACGCAGGAGAATTGCGTGATAAGTAAAATAAGCTACGTTCGAAATTAATCCGTTGATTAGTTTTCGAATTATCTTTTATGACAATTTAGAAAGAGCGATTTCGAGGAAACCGCGTTCAAAGATTCTAATGCTTGCCGTTTTCAATATGCGTCAAAAAATACCAACTCGGTTATTTTTAAAAGATTGAACTTCGAATTTTGTAGGTACATTATTGAGATATTGCACTTTTAATGTGTAGCAAAAAATCAGCTTTCTCAACTAATACCGTTAAGAAAACTTTACATTACGTTAAAAGCATTTATTAATTTCCTTCAAAATAAATTAAGCGTATCACAATTATTTCTGACGTTAAATTTTATTTTCAATTTCAGTTCTTGATATCATCATTTATACGGATTATTTTAAATGGGGAATACAACGCAAAATATCTAAAGATATTTTGTAATTTTGTAAAAGAAACCATGTAGTACGATACTACCAATTCTAGCAATTCTATAAAAATTTGGAAATTAATTTTCAAACGTACGCTTCATCGTTTATTCGTTGCCCCATGTTGTAGAACACCTGTAAGGTTACGTCGGATCAGTAGGAAACGAAAACAAAGTGAAAAACGAAATATCAAGACCAAAATAACACGAAGTAATTTTCTAACGAGATACTTAATAACGCAAGATCAATTTACTGGAACCTTATATGTAATATATAACATATCTGGGAAGCTTAGTATTATTTTATCAGAAATAGAATTATTTCAAAAAACGCTTTAAATATAATTTCGAGACAAGCACTAATTTTCAAGCCAAATACTACTTAAAAAGTAAAAATAGAATAAAAATAATAACAGTGACATTCTTGATATACCACTTTACTACTGTTCATACTCGTGCTATGAAAAGCGTAACGCAACAGCGCATCGGTAACCTAACTAACCAGTATGCAAAGGAGAAAAAATAAAAGACCCTATGCACTGGTATTTACATCGATTACGCATGCATTGATAGTGAAATCCTGGTTTCTCGATAAAAATTACCTTTAAAATCCCCTAAAGAGGTGTGTAAATTGCAAGCAAACGAACAGCGGAGCAGCTATTTCTGGCTGTAAGCTTTCGGATCGCGGAGAAGCATAAAATTGTGCAATTAATAAATCCATTCGTGCGTTCACATCAAACGAGATGTTCGTCCGGTCGCACGTGCAAGCGTAAAGGATTTCTTTGACGATTTCCATTCCGCGGATGGCGGTCTGCGTACGGGAACATAACGAACCGTGTCCTGGCAGTCGCGGCGCAGGAACAAATGCGGCGTGTTAGCATAAATCTCGAAATCCATTTGAAAGCGGGAGCCTATTATCGCTCCCGGACAACCGAGATCGTCTTTCTCTGCCGTACGCTGGCTAATTAAACAAATGCCTGCCCAGATCGCTATTGGATCGCCAGTCCTACCATTCAATTTTGTTCTAATCTCCGATATATTAAACTTTTCATTTCGCCATCGGCTCTCTAGGTTATTAATTCTCTAGAGCTACCGAGAACCGAGTCAAAATCACCGGTCTCGAGCCTCCCAGCTTTTCCACTTATAGCATCTATCAAGCGTCTCCTTTTGCTGAAAAAACTGATTATTAAATTTTGTCGAACTAAAATTTTTGGCAGCTACAGCGACGAGACAGATTTTCTTCGAACTCGCAAAAGTCAGTTGATTTATGCGACGAATTTTTTGGCATATCCCCTCGGCAAATTAGCCCAAAAGAAACGGTCTGCCATCGTTGTTAAACGTTTATAGAGTTCCGAGTTTAGCGAGCTGTACTAGGATATTTAACGAAGGTGAAACACCGATCGGTCAGTGGAGAATGTTCCTTCGTTTATTAGTCAAACGATACCGAGCGCGAACCAATGTTACGTACCCAAAAATAACTTTCTTCTGTCTAAACGCGTGGAGGAAATTGTCTCGACTAGAATTCAACGTCCCCGAGCTCTGTACATGGCGAAAAAAGAGTTAAAATAGAAAATGACAGGACGGTTGGTGCCACGGATGAAATTAATTTCACTAGTGTTCCTCGCCAACGATGTCGCAAAATCCATTAGCGATCGAACTGAGGCGTAGTCCGCGTGTAAAATAGATCCAGGCGGGGTCTGAGTCAGACCCTGCTCGTATTCATTTTGCATCGTCACAGTCGAAAGTATCTTCCATTTAAGAAGCGTAAACGCGGTTCCGCGGAGACAATCGGAATTGCGAATTCGCCCACAGACAAAGGCGGGATCGCAATCAATAGGTCTTCTCAATGGAGGCCGTCTATCTCTAATGCCGTACATAATTTAGGCATTAAAATACGAGGAGCGGGTAGCGGAGGTGCTATTAGCGCGGGGTGTGCGAAAGCGGATGACGCCACCCGATGCAATTATACTTTATGCCCTCTGCCATCCCCTGTCGACGTCTCCTCTCTATTTCAACCTGCCTCCATCTTCGAAAGAGCCACTGCTCTTCTCTTCTTTCCTCTCCGACTCTCTATCTTATCCTTCCTCTCTCTCTCTCTCTCTCTCTTTCTCTCGTCCCTTAGTCACCCTCTCCTTTCCACCCCCGTCCGCCCCTCTTTGCTTGCCAGCCAGTATAGATTTATAACTACTTAAACTTTCGCGATTTATTTCCCGCTTATCGTTCGTCTGGATATGTTTACCGAAGTTTACTTATCACTTAGCGAATGCAAATGAGAGATCAGACGGGGTGGCACTGGGTCTGCCTTAAATTAAGCCGGAGTCGATCCGGCGTGGTATGCGGGACGAACGCGAATATTCCCATTAATCGTTAACGATTAATTTCCTTGGACAATGCGAGCATGTTTCCGAAAGTGTATTTTTTGGAGAGAATTAAGAAAGGAATAGGGTAATAATCGGTGATCGTATTTATAATTCCTACCGACGATGCGGTTGATTTCGAAGAGGAACCATGCTAGAATCGATTCGAGCTAACTCCGATGAAACGAGTAACGGTTTAGAAGACAGTGATCGAAGATGTAGAATATATCATGCTCGGACAACGGGTGTAAGAGAAAAGACGAAGCAGTCGAACGAGTTGCTGTTTGAAGGCAGCAAAGTTATTTATTAACCGTGTGGACTAACTTGCTATTTTCACGAACCTGCCTTGCCACATGTTGGTTTCGCGTTTTGTAAGCCACCGTTGCAAGACAGATTTGATCGTGCCAAGTTGATGGCGATTTCACAGTGTATTTAGAGACGCGTCGCGCTAAGGGCTCGATTAATTGCATTTAATCATCGAGTTTATATCCCACCTATTTTGATAGTCCTATTTTTAACGCTGAAATATTTCGCGTCACGCTTGCAACGATAAATATTCCACGCTTTTGCGCTAAACTATTAACGGAAAATACGTCGGAATCGATCACCTTTCTCAAACTGCTCGAAAATCAAATTTTCATTTTTATAAAATTCAATGCGCGTTAAAGCGTAAAAATCACGCACTTTAACGTAGCACGATATTACGATATTTTTGTTCAATTATTTTCGCTTCTCGAATTATCCTTTATCGTCCGTTCGCCAACAAGTTAACAAATTGGTATCGCAACTTCCGTCGACCTACGACCCTACAGCAAACAGCTAAATAGTTTCTGATAAAGATGCTAATGAGCACGATATGGAAAGATAGATCGGATCATAATTTTTAAACAAATCGAAGCTCTTCATTGGGCGAAGCTGCTATAAATAGAAGGAGGTCAGACGGTGCTACTTCTAGACTAATTACGGATGTCATTGAACTGGCTGGGAATTAGTTTTCGCGCTACTAACAGAGATTCTGATAAAACTCTACTATATTTGAGTCCGATTTATTGCACAGACTGTTCGATCTTTCGTTCGTCGATATTAAACTCCGTCTACTATTCGGTTATTCTCGAGATCTTGCGGCAAAATATTTATCACGCTACACTTTCAAAGTAACACGTGTCATACGAAAATAAAATCTATTTTAATTTATCGAGATATCGTTCCGTATTTATTTGAAATATGGCTGGATTCTTCTGGATGCAAATCTTCGTTCTAAAAATTCCAAATTTTTTCACGAAAACGAAGGGAAAGAAAAGAGAGGGAAAAAATAAGGCAGGG
This sequence comes from Eufriesea mexicana, assembly GCF_001483705.2. Taxonomy (NCBI): domain Eukaryota; kingdom Metazoa; phylum Arthropoda; class Insecta; order Hymenoptera; family Apidae; genus Eufriesea; species Eufriesea mexicana. Next base: position 311,584 of record NW_016915754.1, on the reverse strand, counting down.
ACATCGAAATCGTTAAATTTAATCGCTCGCGCGCGCTCGCGTGCGAAGCTTCAATCGCTATCGGTATCCAATTATTCGGTGAAAATTCTAACGAGCGACACGTTAAACGGTGAAAATTCAGACGTTGGCTAGGGATGCGAGAGAGGGGGCGGTGGAGAAGGAGATGAAGCGGGAGGGTAAAATCTACTTTCGGTTCGCGATGTGTATTCGAATGCACGGGCTCACCTTTCGCGGACTGAAGGGATGCCGGCGGGGATAGGAAAAGGCGGACGAGTAATAGCTACGGAATATTGCAATAATATGCAAAGTATATGAGGGATATATTAATTTCGCGAAAACGGTGGAAATGTAGAGAGTTGCTGCCTCGGCAGAGCAGCCTGGTTTCTGCGGGCTTTCGTGCCCAAAAGAGGCGGCACATCGGAGTCTGGGGGTGGAAGGTGGTCGAGACGAGAAACCGGGGGCTTCACAGACAAATAAATACACGATATTTCACCGGATGGGAAATGAGAGTTTGCTTCGTGGCTTGCTTACCGGCTAGACTCCGCGAAACTGAATTTTAATTCTGAGAAGCGTGTATCTACATGCCTCGATTACCTACTCCGCCATATAATGTACGACAGATACGCTTTATTAAATGCGTCGGATTCGCGCGCAGTAATTCGTCCAGCCGATGGAATGCCGTATTAAGTCGCATGCCAGTGATACATTTTTCTAGCAATATTCCAACGGAAGAAAATACTCTTTCGAATGAACGATTTCCAACACTCGATAGCGTGTTTGCAAATACGTTTATTTATCCTGTGGAAATTTGAAAAATCTGCGCGTGTATAGTTTACAGACAAGAATTTACAAGTTACACGTTCAAAGTATGTTGCTTGAGAATTAAAAATTCACGTACAATGGATTCACTCGATGATTGACTCGATAAACTTCGCGCCAAGAAAATATTTTTAACATCCACTCAATTGACTACTACTTTCGATATTTCTTGTAATTCCTACAAGCTTGTCAAACATTAGCGGTTATGCTAATCTGTTCATTGCTTGGGATACTTTCCGTTGGGACAAGCTTCAGAGACGACGGTATAGGTATATCCGATGACTAAAATTCTTAATAAATTTGAATAAAAATAACACGCTTCGTATAGAACGGTCATGACAATAGACATACTTTGTATCGAAAGTAATTATTCCGCAGGAAACGTTTTCACTGCAAGAGCGTTCAAAGTCCACCCCGAATCTATCAAATACGCTCCAAGTATCAGTATTTTGCAGAAATTCGAAAAATGAGCCATGGGCTTAAAATAAACCCTTAGAATAATGGTTAGAAATTTCGCCTCTGCAACGAGGTAGCGAACGCGTTGAACTAACAAACGTAGGCGCGTGAAATAAACTGTGATGGGCAATTTGACGTATCCAATGCGTCGCACTAACTGACTTGCAGGTACCATTGCGTGCAATATGAGCAATCTTCACCGAAGCGTAACGAAAGGGTCAGTTTCATCGGACGATACGCGTTTCGATACGCTGTTCGCGAACGGTGCTATAAAGTTTTCACTGATACGCTAAATAAAACTGAAATATAAGACAAGACCCGGAAACTCGCTCCTCAAACAGCACTGCCGCCAGACTCGAAATTCGTGGAATAAAAAAGGAAGATATCGCAAACGAAACTCGCAAGTTTTCCAAACACGAAGGGAGAGAAAAAAGAAATGGGGGAAACGGAAAACTCGGAAGGGCTCGTTTAGTAACCACTGTTCGAAAGGCCAAAGGCATCGAGCTGGCAGACGCGGAGAGGCACGGGACCGGGAGCCGGTCATAAGTTCAAGCCAAGAATTCGCACGGGAATGAGGAATTGAAGTAAGTTGCGGCTTTGCCGACTCCGGCACTCGTTGTCGTCGTCGGGCCGACGATGGTGGTAGTACCGGTCGGTTCTGCCGGATAAAAAGTTGAGAAAAGCAAGAGTTGAGATCAATACCTCCGACCGACCGCCCCATCACGACCCCCTGGCTTCTCCGTAGAAGTCCCCAGACTTGTGAGACCTCTCACAGACTTCGAGTACTCTCTCTCTCTCTCTCTCTCTCTGCCTCAGGTAGCATTTTCTTTCGTCAGGTAACGCGGAGAAACGTGGAAATTCTCCGCCCCATCCCCCGCTTTCGGCCGCGAAACCTTGTCCCGAATCCTTGCAAGTAGTTCTTCCAGAGTCTCTCGGGCTGAATTTATTCGCAGCCGTGCGCACTGACATCGCTGCTGCCAGTCATTATCGACGACACTTCGGTCACAAAGCTGTTCATTAGCCAACTCCTTCGACCGCGCGTTCTTCTGCGCGATGCATCGGTTCGCGGTATACTTTCGTTGTCTCACCCCGCGGGAAAATACGATTATGGACCTTGACTGCAAAGATCGGAGCAGCGGAACGAGCCGAAAGTTGCACGGTACGAAAAGGTAAATAGTCCTCGTCGACTATTCCAGCGTATCTCAGCCGTAGCGGAAAAGCAACGAACGGATTTTTCTTTCCAATTTCATTCCTTCGGGTCTGGCATTTCGGGCGCATCGGGAAAGTGGACAAATCGGATTCGTCGCGCATATCCGAAGACGTCGACTCGCCCTCTCGTTGTAATTCACGGTTAATCCAGTCTGTCTGTCGGACGGTAGTGATTCATAAGGAAGCCTTCTGGTCGCGCAAAGATACAACGACCGCTGCCAGTTAGCGAAAAAGAAGACGCGGACGGTTGAAGAAGGGGATGGACGTGCAGACGCTGGAAGCTTCTTGGTCGCAGCAGGACGACGACGGAGGGTTGTAACTCCCGTATATCCGCAGCACATAATCTCGGATACCGCGGAAAGAAAAAGAAGGAGAGAGGGTGAGATGAGGAGAGAGATAGAGAGAGTGAAAACGGGCTGCTCCGTGGCCTCTGACCGCCTCCCGGTCACCACCAACATTCCCCATTCCGGCCGGCTCCGGGCCGAGTTGTAGCTGCTAACTTAGTTTGTGAACTGCAAAATCCTCCGCCACCCACGAGGGCATACAAATAATAATTCTTTGTTTCGCGCGGCACGGAGACGTGTAAATACCGGCGTGGCTCTCTCCAGCTTGCAGGGAGCCCTGCCAGACGCGGCAGAAGCGAGAAAGAGCTGGCTCGGGGTTCCAGGGAGGAGACTATTCCCGCGGTAACGCCTAAATCGCTCCAACAACTCATCCGCTGAAAGTTGCGACGAGCTTCGAAGATCTACGGCGGCAGGGCTTCACGGCTCCTCTTGCTCGCGAAACACTGCTTCATGGCCTCTTATTCGCCGCTCTGTCTTCCGTCTCTTTCCCTTTG
>NW_016915754.1:299018-306610 GCF_001483705.2 Eufriesea mexicana | reverse complement strand
TCTTTCCCTTTGTCCCCTGTTCCCTCCCGCCGCGCTTCTTTCGTCCTTGATGACCATCGGACCGGCCCCCGGCTTAGGTGTTGAAGCGGTGTCTTTGAAGCTGGGACCTGCTACCGTAATGCTGACATCGACCGTTCGTCTTGATTGAAACGAACAGGGTGCGCCGGTTGTCGGGGTGAAATTGGTTCTATTTCCAGCTGCGATTGGTCCCGCTTTTGGTTACTTTGCGCTCGAAATTGGCTTCGTAATGTCCAGATTACCGGTTGATTCCGGATGCCTAATCGAATCGGAGTAGCGCCGTTAATGGATCGCAGCTCGACGTGAAATATTTACCGGTGGTTAATTCGGCACGTTTCGCGTATATCGGCTACGCGTCGCGATCGGTTTAACCTTCCGGGTATTACGCGTAACGATCACGACGTTACGGAGAATAGTTATTTAGCGGCGAAAGAAAGGACGAACGAATCGTCCGGTGCACCGAGTCGGGCCGACTCATCGATCGACCGATGCCGGTTACAACGGTGGAGAAACGGCGGAAGAAAAAAATATTTGAGGCTGGAGGAATGGGACAAAGTGCAGAGAAAATGTTCAATTGACGTGGAAAGTCCGACGCAGTCGTCCCGGACGGTCTGGCAATAACACGGTAAACTCGAAGAGGCTGGGTGGAAGGAACGCGGAGGCACAGTCTAGGTAAGAGGAGCAGTGTCGGAAGAAGGGAACGTCAGTGGAACGGTCGACAGAGAAGCCGGTGAGCGGCGAGAGGAGTGGGAGGACGAAGGTGAAACCAGCGATGGAGCAAGAGGAAGAGAGTGGTAGGGAGAGAAGAAGAGAGAGAGAGTGAGAGTGAGAGTGAGAGAGGGATAGGGCGGTTAGGAAGGAAAGGAGAAAAGTACGGAAGAAGGACGAAGACGGTGGAACCGGTGCTCGAGCTCTGCGAAGAAAACGCTTCGGTTTATTTCAGTTCGATTTTTCCAGTGTTGCGCGCATCGAAGCCTGGTCAATAGAATCGTTCTGTCTCCTGTTCGTAGTCGTAGCTTTACCCTCTCCAACGACCCCTCTCGGACAGTCGACGCTTCGGCAGCGTCGAATCGGAAAGGGGTGTAGCGGCGCAGGGTTGAGAGAGAGGAGTGCGTGTAGGTGCGTTGGTCCACCTATAGAGGAAAGGGTGGACCCTGGCATGCCGAAGCAGGCAGGAGTTTAGCAGGGTGCTCCGCTGCCGAGCATCCACTGCCAGAGGACCACCCCCGCGCGATTGGAAATCTATTCCCACCCTCGAAGTCGAACCTCGACCTATCGGAGGGTTCGGTTCGGAGATATTGAGTCTGCGCTCTCTCTCCATTGCCGATGCTCGTCGTTCGTTTCGTGGTTACGCTCATCCACCCCGCCTGTTTTCTCTCCTGTTTGCACCTCGTTCCCTCGTTCCTTTCCTTCTCTTTGATTCTTCGCTCGCCGATACTCCGGGTTGGCTAGCTCGTCTTTTTTTCCGCCATTTCTGTCCCGCTTGTCGATCGCTCCAACAACCCCTCCAACCTCTCTCGATCTTCCACGAGAAATCTCGCGGCTGCTTATCCACGATCGATTCGTTCCTCTTCCAAGGAAAGGGGAAAAAGGATAGTTACGATGGCGAACGATGGTGATCGGTAGCTGGTGGGATCGTTAGAACCGAACGCGATGCAAACCGGTGACATGGAACTGTCGTTAAGTGCGTTTATGTCCGTTTAGCGGTGGCCGCGTGAAATATTTTCACAGCACACGGCCGCATGCATGCGCGTGCATGCATTGTGCCTGACCCGACGGCCCCGGGGTCAGCCATACCTCATTGCACCGGACAGTGGTCAGATATTTTCACAATAGGTTCCGCGCCGGTGCTTTCATTGCAGGAAACTTCGCGGCTTGCCGGGGTGTTAAATGGCGGGCCGGCATTGAATACGTTTCTACAATACGGTCAGCACGCGGCAACGTAACGCGTGGCTCTTTGCCTTCGTCGTGATAGGAATATTCGAGAGTGGACGTCTTCTTGCCTGGAAAATTTCACCGCGGCGATACGTAAAATGGTACGGAGTTTACTCGAATAATGGCCCATTGTACGCGGACACCCTTCGACACCGTTCTCCGCGATTAGAGTTCCCTCGGATAAAATTAACATCGACGTACGTGGTCGATACGAGTGACTAAATTGTTCTCGAATAGTGGCACAGTGGCGTTGAAACCCTCGAGTTACGCGATCGTAGAGCAATCGCAAATATTCGTACCGCGACTGAGAAATTTTGAGAAAGCGGAATTCAACGTTTCGACATTCGGGTAACCCACGCGACTAACACGCTGTGACGACTTGTTGATTACGAGACGGAAGAGAGAAGCGCTATAAGAAACATAAAAACCAACCCAAACTTCTTTGGACTATCGTTTCCTCTTGCGATATTTCAAAAACTTTCCACGACTCGAGCTACTTTAACCTTGTTAACGCCCCCCCCGTTTTGTTACGATATCGTTTCAACGAATGGTAGTTATCGATAAAAAAATTAGAAATCGGATAACGATCGAGTTTTTAAATTCCGTCTATATATTCGCGAGGTATAGCGTAGAAATTTGGAAAACGGCTAATGGCCGGTGTCATTGGGTGCGCGAGTTTGCCGGTTGACCTTGATCATTGAGAGAGGAGCGCGTCATCGAGGGCGGAAATCCGGTGGAAGAAATCGATAGCGGGATCGGTGTTCCTACGACCAGCCATTTCTTCGATAATGCGTTCATGCCCGACCGAACGAAGAGGCAGTGGCGCACGGCGCCGATAAAAAAGACGAGTTTTCCTTCCTTCTCTCTCCCGTTGCTTCGTCTATCGCGCGCGATGCCGCTGGGGGCGGTGGCGGTGTGTCGAGGACCGTCGAAGGGGTGGCCAGACCGGTCGGGTGAAGGGTGGCCGAGAAAGAGAAAAGGAGAGGAATCGGTAGTGGAAAGAGCGCGGTTCGGTGGGGGGAGAGAGGGCCGGGAGGGCGGAAGGAAGGAGGGAATGGAGGGAGTGCGGCGCATCGGGGGTGGGACAAGAGAGGGTATAGAAGCTATCGACGTTTTTACGTAACAAATCAGTCGTAACTGGCGCGCTCCGGCTGCGACCGTGCGCGGTAGAACGACCAATCAGAGAGCCAGCCGATATTCGATACCCGATCGCATCATAGGTTCCTGCCCGCTGCTCGAAACACCAAGGTAGTCCAATAGCCAGATGGGAAAAAGCGGCGAGAGGAGAGAGGGCCGAAACCAGGGTGGGATGCACGGAAAGGGATGTACGCCAGAGGGAGAGGAGTACTCGCGCCGATGTCGTGGCGATGCGAGGGGGTGAAAGAGAAAGCGTTAAGCTTCCAGGGGGGAACAATTGCATCCAACCTTGTGGCAGACAATTCGTCGCTGGTCTCGCCATTTTTTCTTCCTTCCCGCTGCCCCCTAGAGCGGAGCTCGTTGCTCCCGCCATGGTACGGTTACCGATACCGATCGTCGAAATTTTGGTTTTCGCGACGGATCGGAACGAAACCTGACCCGTCCGTTCGTCGATCCGCGTCGGGGAAAGGTTCGCGGTCGTGAAACGGGCATACGTTGGGAGTATCGGTAGAGTTCGTGTCGGATAACGTCTGTTCCTTACCAAGCGTCGTCAGTCGCGAAAATGCAAACTTTTCCACCTCGTTCCTTAACGAAAAGTTTTGCCGCTTCTCGACTAACTTTTAAACTAATCAATGCTTTCAGCTAGATAAAGAGAAGGAAAGTAACCGTCTGTACCCTTGAGCATGTTCGCGACCCTCGAACGAGCTCGCACTTTCACTCGGCGAACAATCCCTATTTGTTACCTATGAAAACTGACGAATATATGCGACTCTCGGGATAATTAACGAATTTTCGCGTTGCTATCGTCGGTGGGAGGGAACGCGACGTAAGCCACCGTTAGTTTACCAGCATCTGCCACACACGCGGTTCATCGGTTAAAGGGGTCAATACCTCGGAGCTACTTTCGACTCGATGTCGTTGGAAATAATTCAAATATCGATTGCCAGACCGTCCAAACGGTAGAACCTTGGACGACCTTTCACGCTAGCGTTTGCTTGTACATCGAAATACTCGTCCGGAGGAAACTCGATCTTAATACGAGCGAGCGACGTCGGACGGAGGAAGAAAGTTGGATACGTGATCAGCGAGAAGCAGAAAAATTCCGGGACACGAGGTTGGGGAACACGGGAAGAAGACGAGCCGAGTGGATGGGGTAGGTGATGCGAAGAGAGTGAACAGCGGGGGTGGTCGAGTGGGTGGTAGCGATGGTGGTGGTGGTGGTAGTGGTGGTGGCGGTGGTGGTGGTGGTAGTGGCGGTGGCGATAGGGGATGGCGGTGGATAGGGGTAGTTGGTGGAAGTAAAGGCGCTAGTGTAGAAGGAGCGTTTTAATCTATGGTCGCTCACAGGAGCGGGACTCTGGGGTCGGAGCTCACCCCCGCGGCCGGATTATAATCAACCCTTTTATCCTAGGCTTTCCATGTCGCTAATTTCCATAATTACACAGACGCTAAAATCACAATATCCTCTGCCGGCAGAAAGGAGTAACCTACGTGAGCTTCCTCCTCCACTCACGGCAGCGTCACACGAGGAGAATGCCTCGGTTTGAAAGCGGCACAGGGAAAGAGAAAGGGACAGGGCGAAGGAGGAGGAGAGACGGTGACTGAAAGGAAAAGAGATGGCTATACACACAGAGGCTACGAGGAGGAGATGGGAGGAAGCGGCTGGCTAGAGATAAAGGTACTCTTTAGCTAGGATGGCGTTCGCTCGCATGTTTATGCACTCGTATCCGCGTGGCCGGGCATGGAAGTGCCTGGATAACCAGCCAAGTGACAACCCGGCAGGTCCCCGGCTGGCATAGACCTGCCAGCAAGAGCACGCCTCTCGACTCGAATTTTGAAAGGCAGCCAACTCGGAAAAGTGGGTTTAAAAGTCTCTCGATAAGTGCCGGCGTGATGGCCCGACGGGGACTGCCGTTGCTTCCACCTACTGGCTGTTAGAAACGTTTCTGTTCCGCGTAAAAGCGGACTGCGCGCCGGTGAGTACGCGTCGCTGCTGGATCATCCTTCCAGCTCCTCTAACCGTTCTAATCGCGCTCTCGAGTAGAAATTCGGTTCGTAAGAGGGACCGAACATCGCGCGAGCATCGAACGTCGCGTCGGCGGAAAACTGCGCGAACGGTCGTGTGTGCCGCGGGTACGCGCGTAGGATGCTCGAGGTCGGATCACCGCCGCCGCCGCCGCCGCCGCCGCCGCCGCCACCGCCGAGGGATAGCGCCGCGAACGCGAACCGAGACGTATGCCAAAACTCGGAGACAGAGAGAGGATAGTTACCTTCTGGATGATCGAGCCTCCTAACCCTCTTACTTCGGTACGCGAGATCCTGCCTACCTCTCGATATTCCAGCGCAGGAGGACTCACCGAGTGACTGGGGTTGACTTTTCTCACTTTAACCTCGCGATGCGATGCTTGGCTTCGGGTGAGGGTGGAGGAGGGGGTTGCTGGGGCTGTATCGAGCGGCCCTCCTACATACATCTATCTCCTCCGACTCCTTCCCTCTCCTGGCCGTTTCTCTTACTCTTTCCCTCTTCTCCCCCTCCCGCCCCCCGCCGGCATTCGTGGCCTTCCACCCCTTCCACCCCTTTCCAACCTTCTCTACCTCTTCCACCTTCTCCTCCTTCTCCGGCTGTGCCTCCCTCCGCGTCCTCTTCACCCATCCTTCGCGACTCACCTACCTAAACCCCGTCTCTCCTCGGCCACCCCCGTTCGCCGCCACTCTTCTCCTTCTCGACTCCGACAGACTCTCTCTCCCGCTACCTCTCTCTCTCTCTATCCTTCTTTCTTTCTCCCTCTGCCCCGCTCTCGCTCTCTAGGCCTTTGCCTCGAAAACGCTCTCACCGACAAACAAACCGCAGACACTTTGCAGTTTTACGCAATCGTAAGTTCCTTCGTTTGTTTACTCGTTCAACGTTTGCGCGAATATTGTTACGCACAGGGGCGAGATCTACCGAACGGGAGCTCCGTCGTCATGTGCAGGGTAATAAACAGCGGGGAGAAACGTACCAACTTCCTAGGGACTCTATAAAACTTTGCTCTCTTCCGTTGCGTCGTCGCTTCCGTTTCTCGCGTATCGCCAACCTTGCGAGTCGCTCTTGTCCGCGGCGACCCTTCGATATTAACGACGGGGAAAGCGTTCGTGAAAATTCCCCGATCCCGGAAGTATTTTCGCCGGTGCCCGGACTCGTCGGATCTTCCGAACCAAGATCCCCGAACCTCTTTACGGGAAGAGCGACGCGCTTGTCCGAAATTGTTCGCTTGCCAGCGAGGACAGCCGAGGTGAACACAGGACGTTCCAAGTGGCGACACTCTACAGCTTTATGCACTTTCCTTTACTGCTGCTCGGCGCAGGGTTAGGTGAGTAGGACGCCCGGCACGAGGGTGGGGGATTGCTCGACGCCGAAATTGCTTGCAGTGTCGAGTTGCCGAGAAACTTTGGATTTCGGACGAGCGGCGAAAGCGGCAAGGGGAAAACCGAGTACAAGGTCACGCGTCGGGGCTGATTATTAACTTTTCCGGCAAAGATCCTGGCCATCCCAGTGACTCTCCATCGAACCTGCGATTATCCTTATCACGCGGCATGCCTTCGCTTTCCTTTTCTCCGCTTTCACGCGTTTTTCTTTTTGCACTTTGTACGTTGTGCTTTGCGCTAATCGTTAAACGTTTTTCGTCAACTTTGCGGATCAATCGTCGATCGATACCGATGAATGGCTGATTCGAAAATTTGTTAGTCGATTTGGAACGTTGAAAGAAATTTTTGCAAACCGCGATAGCTGTTAGCGGTTGACGCTAAACCTACCACGACTGATCAAATGAGGGATGAACGAATAAACGAAAGTGCCGTAAAGAGAATGATTAGGATCGAGAATTTTTAATCGAAACTTCTCGAAACGACCATTTCGACTGCGGTAGGTCCAGTACTTAAATTTTAGTACTAAAAACACGCATAGAAATTTAGGTTATACGATTAGATAATTAAAGATCGTGTACTCGGAGAACATTTCGGAGATTGTTACAAGCGCAAGGGTAGAACGAACAGAAGAGCACGCAAGTTTGTACCTAAGGTCACGCGCGCTTTGGCCCTTGTACGCTGCACCGTACACCGGAAGAAGCGTTAACGCTCTAAGCGAGGAAAAGCCAATCACGATTGTCGTCGTGTGAATATCAACCGAACCAAACGTCTCGATTTCAGTGGAGCCGATTCGAGTTTTATGCAAGTTCGAAGATTCGATCTCGAGTGATCGATACCGTGGCGAGTATCACCGTCCCGCTGGTCGCGACGTCCAGCCGCGTGGATGAGCGGGAGAGAAGTTTTAGCCCGTGTACCCTCGGAAATGCGAATTTTCGCAGACCGTTGGTTATTTTGCCTGCTCGTACGCGTTAATCGGGCCCCGTGCACGTGTACGGAGCGTCTTGGATGTACGACAGGGGCGGGGGAGGGGGACGTCTTGCGTCGCGGCGCGGACGGGGGCGTCGAACGGCGCGGTGGTGCTGGACGACGAAGAGGGG
>NW_016915754.1:286503-298984 GCF_001483705.2 Eufriesea mexicana | reverse complement strand
AGCGCGAGGAGAGGCAGGACGGGTGGAGTAGGAGAGCAGTATCTTGGAGACTTCGCACTGTATCTTGAAATGAGTTTTGTTGGATCAATAAGTTCCACTATAAGAACACTCTCGCTCTGTCCCGGTGTATCGGGGTGTTGGTTCTGTTCGTGTTTATCTGTGTCTGCAAATAGATACACGCCGTACATGAGTCTCCCTTTCCACCCCCCGCAGCTCTTCTGTCTTTTCTTCGTCTCTCTCGCCCTCCCTCCCCACTCCTCAGTCGAACGAGCTTCTCCCTCGATCCTCCCTGCCACTGAACGTCTATGTATCTGTCGCACCAGTCGACTATGTACGAATAGGATAGTCGCTACAAGCATTTCGAGATGAGTCGAACTCAATCTCGTGGCAGACGGGGCTCTATCCGGGACGAATCTACCTGCCGGTGATCACGTGAGCATGGATACGCGAATTTCTGTGATTGCCGGTACCCGGAGTGCGTGATAGAGCGGTGTCATGCAGGTGGTAGAAATTTAGACTACGTCGCGAGAAATGATTAATAAGCTCGACCGAAGGTAATTAGCGTAAAAAATTCTTCGGCAAACCTGTCCAACGGGTATTCTATTTATCTCGACTGCGTCTCAACTGCTCCGTCGGTGAATCGATCTCCGAATCCGATCGCGAACGCGATGCATTACCGCGACCACGATAATAGGGCTATCGTTGAGCTCCGCGCGGAAGGAAGTTACACCGTTGCAGGTTTTTCGGTAGGCTGCCAACGGAGAATCGGGGTTTTGCAGTCAGCCTGTACCAATGCCAGCCAAGCATTACCGTATGTACCAATAGAATAGAATCTATATCGGGCAGCACCGTGGGGGTGGTTACATAAGACCACACTCTCCCCGATGCACATCGGCAGCCTTGCAAGCAGGTACACGTCGCACACGCATTCACGTGCACCACGATGGAGGCAGACAGTGCAACCAACCAAACAGTGGGCTACAGTGTCGCAGTGGAGCTCGCAGATAGGGGAAACAATTGCTATCGGTCCGTAACAAATGCGCGGCAACCTGCGTTCCCCTTCCGTTTCCCTTCCTCCGCCGCGCGACGACTGCCGGCGATCATTATATTTCTCGATTAAAATAACGCTAATGCCACCTCGGGTTTTTCTTCGACTATCGCTCGTCGGTCCGTCTTCGTTTCAACCCCTCGATTGCCAGCGCGCTGCCTCGACCATCGCGACGCATCGCGTTTCGAGCCGAGCGCTTCTTGGCCCTGTGCCCCTGCGTTTTAGCTGCGAGCACCGGTAATGGGTCGTAAATTAAAACTTTGACTTATCGCGCGATTGATTTCACGGATGGGAATACGCCGTGCCGAAGATTCGGTCAAATGGCGCTTGATAATTGCTCGGTCGGCGATACCGTCCTTCCTCTCGGATGGGATGCTCTCGTTTCTCGAATTCTCATGTAGAAGAGAAACTTGGGAGAGTTGTCAAAATGTACGAAAGTATCTCGAGCAACGGTAAGCCGAGCTTCGGGAGTATTTCTGCGATTTCCAAATGCTCTGATCCGAAATTGAAATTAAGATCACGCTTTTATACAGCCCGGAATATCTATCTAGAGGAGAGCGTTTCGTTCCATTTTTCAAATTTCGTTGATCCCTGGTACAATTTTGGTAAGCTCGATATACGATTCTAACGATTAAACGAATAGTTTGATAAAAACTCGTGTAGCGACAGAATTCGCCCGAGGAATGAACGGAATGACAGTTGTTATTTATTAATAACGATATTCGGGAGGAATTTAAGGAACTTCCCGAACGACGTTTTCTTCTCGTCGTTTAATAATAACGACGTAAAGTAAAAATAGAATGCACGACAAGCTATTAAGAATATTTATGTCGAATTTAGCTACTAGAATGAACTGTAACGTCGAATCATTTCGGCTTCCGTGTGCAAAGAGGCCAAATACGGCTGTCACTAACGATACTCGCAAACTTTGCGAACAAACTCGAAACTAATATTTATCGTTATTCCCTCTGTTACACGATCAACGTGGAAACCGGTATTCCTTCGCTTTCATTTTCTCATCTCTCGGCTAGATTAACACATCCTAGAACGTGATATCTGCCGGTTCACACTAGAGCCTGCAGGTAAGATTGCAACGTTGGTTCGGGCTGATTCAAGAAGCCCGTTCCCTGATCTCGCTACAATAAACCTGATCATCGAGCCACGGCGACGAGCACCTTCCCCCCTTTTCGAGTTTCTTCGTTTATAAATATCTAAATCTCGTGGCCCTTTTACCGCGAACAGAGAGCAGCCCTTTGTGCGGACAATCTCGAATGATAATCAGAGTCCTCTTGTGTCTCCCGTGCATGGCAGGGCGGTACCGTTTTACAACGAGTCCCGGTAAATCATTCCGGACCGCCGTGGAAACGTCTCAGCCACGTCGCGAGATTTGGTACGCTCGTTCCGCGAACGAGAATTCTTCTTCTTCCTCTTCTTCTTCTTCTTCGTACACCTCCACTCGATCCGGCTACACGCGGTCCGCGATGCGCGTTTGATAACGAGCTTCAGTCGGAACGAACCGTTCCAGAGATCCCGCCGCTCCGTCCTAACGGTGGGAGAAAAATTAGTGCCACTTGTGGCCGATGTGGCAGGGGCTGCGTTTTATCGCGGACCCTCTTATAGGGAGGTTGCTCCACGGATGGCTAACATAGTAACGTTTGCTCACCGTGGACGTGCTTGTTTTATACTACTTAAAAGGATCCGAAAGTACCGTCGTTTTTTAAAAGTTGAACCGTTTGTTCGGAAATTTCCCGTTATTCCTCATCACCGAGTGCAATTTCGACTTTGTATAATTAGAACGTAGCGACGCGAAATCTCTGCTGTTACCGAGAACGCTTCTAGATACCCTTCGCGCTATTGCGATGATCATAGAAAAAGACCATTCTCGCGTTTCTGCTATTTCAGCAATTACGAACTTGGCTGGTATTTTAATGATTCGAAGAACGTAAACGCGCGAATACGCGATGCATGGAAATTGCCGATAATGGAACGTCGATACGCGTTGATCGGACCAGTTCGTTATCCGAGTTGACAGCATTGCGCGCGATCGTCTAAAATAAGAACGTAGCAGACTGAACCGAAAGTGGCAAGATAACGAACGTTACGTTGGTCGCGTATTTGAAGAAATCTATAGACATAAGAACGCCATTGCTACACATTCCGCGGCACCGATTACCTCATTCCAGCGTAGATTGCACGTAGCCTGAATAAGCTATGGCTGCTCGCGCGTCGATTCCTATCACGATACGAGGAAACTCGAGCAGGATCCGGATTGCACATGCGAAAATCCGATGCACCGAGGCGACGCTGTTGCGATAGACGCGCAGCTACGCTGGTTCACGCGCGTAATTAGAAGCCGCCGCGAACAATGAGGAGTATAACTTTTATTTCGCTTATCGGTCTAGCCTATCTACTCCTCCTCGGGCGGCACCTAGGCGCGTTTCGCGCCAACCGCGCCATGCAGGAAACTATTTAACTGATTGTCGCTTCGAGGTAAACTTTGCAGTCACTTTTCCGCACGATACAGCTACTTCCTGCTCGAGTTACTTACCTGTGTCGCGGCAGGAGCTGGCGTGTGACCGGAGCGGAGATGATTTAGCCGCTCGAAAAGAACCTCTGGGAAACTTTTGGCGCGACCTTCGCGTATTTCGAGGATCAGTGCCTCGGTGGTAAGCAAAGGGAAGGCTGAATTAATACATTTTGATACAAATTTCATACAAATTAGACACTCCAAGTGTCTTTTATCGTTGATTGTATTTTCCTATTCCGGATTATGCGCGTTTAAATAGAAATTTAACTTCTCATTGTCCGATAATTACTTGTCGTTGAATTCCTTCAAATTGTTTATGCAGACTTTTAGGGTAGGTGTTTTATTTCTCGCTACCACTCATCCGTTATGTAAATACCAAAATAATCAATGAAGCGAAATATGCGGAAGGACGAGGTGAGCAGGTTTGGAAATCCCCACAGAAATGCAACGTTTCATTTATATACGTTTCTCTTTTATTGTTATCCCTCTAATTCGTATTATTTACGTTATGTCAAATACGCGTCAAAGTACAATATCAATTATCAGAGGCTCGTATGTAAAAAAATTTGTCAATTCTAAACGGAGTATTACTCGTCTGTGTTTTTGATCATTTAAAAAGCGCAAACTGATTGAACGCGTTGCGCGGAAAAGATAACAAACGGACAGTAAAAACTTTTAAATATCGTTAATACCAATTACATTTACTTTTAAATAACATCTAGCGTGGAAGATTGAATACGTAGTTTAATAAATTAAAAAAGAAATTAATTTGAGCGATCAGTTTGCCGATTAACCAAACAGACGCAGACCATAAGTAGCCTGTATAATCGTACAACCTACATAATCACTTGCTGCAAGCATAATCAAAATGCAAGCCGCGAATAACTTGCCTAACCTAAATCAATCCGAGGTAAATGGCTAAATAAACGTACAATTAATCCGAATAACTTAATCCTGCTTTCCCGAGTTGTCCAAGTTGTACCTTCCTCGGACCTACATTCGTTTTCGTCACGTTTTTCTATCGCCAGACAGAGGACAGCTCTACAAGGGGATCTCGGAGAAATAACCATCGTCTGGCATATCCACCTGCTCGGGAAACTTTTAATGCGGCTCCAAAGTTAAAGTCCACCTTTTCCACCTTGAACCTCTTACTTTCTGACCGTCCTGTTCCTCCCTCGTGCTCCCTCTCAGCTCGCTCTCTCGGAGCGCAGCTCACACCGGCGTCCCGACGTCGGAGTCCTTCGCTCGAGACGTCTCTAATCGTAATGGTCGTGGAGTGTTAATGTTCCCGTTAACACGGCTGAGGTGTTTAACCTTGTTAACTTGTGCGACTGCCGCGACTCCGACCGAGCATGCATCTCCACTTCCCGGTTCTGGTAATCAGTGACGTGTGTCTGTGCGCTCGTATCTTCCTCCTCTTTTTTCTTTCTTTTTTCTCTTTTCGTAACGAGCTTCTGTTTCCGACTTACAGGGAAAAAGTACACTTCATTAGGAACGTCAGCGGTGAAGTATCGTTCGCTGTTTGATACCATTTGGTTATCCTTGACTGTTTTAATCGTGCAACTTCTTTCTCCAAGATTACACGCTCTTTGGCCTATTCCAAGGTATTCGAATTAACATTTCAGATTTATTCTCCATTTCTTTTTGCGTATTTAGCAAAGTAATTGATCGGTTAAGTCAAATTTTTATTGTCAGGAGAGAAAATAAACGATAGATCGATTGTTTTGTCACCATCTCCGTTTATTACTACAAACTCGACGACGTTGATCAATTACGTTGATACTTCTAAAGTTAGTCCAACGACAGAAAAACTGAAAGATGTGTATTTTGATAAATTAAGAAAACGTATGATGATTATCTTATTCGGTAATTAACTTAAAAATAAATTTAGTCGTTCCCTTCGTCGATACATATTTGTCTTATCTAAAAGCGAAGAGTTTCATGGCTGAAGAATACCGAACATTCAGATTCATTGTCCGACAAGTTACAATGGTCGTTGGTAAAATATCATTTCACGATATTCTATAATTGGGATGCCACGAATACAAGAATACGGTACAAATATTTGTGTCTACTTTTTGTGAGTTTAAAGTTTTTGGTTCGGTTTGGGGAAAAAAGAGTGGAAGGAAGGAGTCCGAGAAGAAATTATAAGGCAAAAAATATTGGGAAACGCTATTCCGTAGTAAACGCTGTAGGATGGTCAACGAAAATTTGCCAAAAGTGAAGTTTGAAAAGTTAGGAAATCAATTTGGCTCTTTCACTGTCGGATCGGGGAAATTAACGCGTTTGGTTTTCGATCACGCAAACGCGAGGGAAGAAAATAGAGGATCGGCGTGAAAACGTTGGTAGGGTTTAGCTGGCCGATTAACGCGGGGGTTAGCGGCGGCCATAATCAGTTTCCGTGCTAGGACGGTCGGTCAATCGACGGAACGACAATTTCTGGAGGTATTTTCAGCTCCCGGCGGGCCAGTCTTCTGCAGGAATATATCGATAGGACGAGCATTATCATATTATGGAACTCTCCATACAGTTTCGGCCGACCTCCCTTCCTTAATTTAAATTCTATTACACCCGATCTCTATTCCCTCTTTCCTATGAATATTCAAACTCGACGAGACCAGCCTCCAGCCACCCCGAGCCGTCCTCTCTTTCCAGCATCTA
Source organism: Eufriesea mexicana (assembly GCF_001483705.2). Lineage (NCBI taxonomy): Eukaryota > Metazoa > Arthropoda > Insecta > Hymenoptera > Apidae > Eufriesea > Eufriesea mexicana. Next base: position 292,748 of record NW_016915754.1, on the reverse strand, counting down.
TCGAGTATCCAAAGAATTAAATTAATATACCGGGCAAAACAGCCCCCATTTCCCTTCCGACGTCTCCTACGGGCCTCGTCGCAGCAGAATCCACTGACACATCCCCTTAGAGGAGCTCGTCTCGGCGGCCATTAACGTCATTTTCGCGATAAAGCGGGATAATTAGCCTGCAAAATCAAGATCCAATCGATCTGGGCAGATTTTCACGCCAGCCTGCGCGAGCCTGCCTCGAGGAACTTTGATCGGGACTGCTACTGTTTTTACTCCTTTCCGCGTTATGGTCCCGCACCGTGCTATTATTTTACGATTACCACAATTACGTAATCTAATGTTTAATTAATATTTGCAAATTAGAGATATTCTGTTTAACGCGATTCCGTGGTACGACGGTCCGAGGGAGTCGCACGTTTTGGGTTAATTTTAAGCTTCTATATTTTTTGGAATACTTAATTACGGACAAAATAACGCTTACGGTTTTATGCAGAGTTCCTTTTAATTCTTCCTTACCTTAGTAACGTTCACGCGTCGAAATGCGAACATGTATCGTAAGAATTTGACAGTGCTGAACGCTGAGAGGATGCAGCGATCATAACATACGGTTGTTATTATCGCATAAGTTAATAGCGAGAAATAAATTCTACGTGGTAAGGTTACTGGAAGGCAACGGAATAAAATATCGCTATCTCGAAGGGCTGGCATACCCTCGTCTAGAGATATTTCATTTATTCGGTGTAACGAAGAAAATTTCCATAAACAAGTTTTCAACGCGTTGTTTTATTTACAAGGTATTCCTTTGTAATCGTTTACGTGTGACTCGCCCTCTGGAGTTATTCAAAATTAACGAGAATTTAAATCGCTGGAAAATCGCAGATCGGCCATCGAACGTAGATCAGAATCACATTCGTAATATTTCGAAGCCGGGTACATACAAAGCGTGGTCGGTAATGAATCACGCGAGCTTTTGTTGCAGACGCATAATGATCGCGCGAGGCGGACCGACCGCGCCATGAAATATAATAAATCGCTCGTAATGAAGCAACATTGTAAGACACCGGCCACTTAAACAGCCGTCGCTAACGGGCATAACTTTTCCACCCAACCAGAAGACGATATTAATCGCGTATATAGCATTTAATGCGCGAGCCATGGCATTCATTAGGCGGTTGGCTTCGATCTTATCGGTTTTATCTTGCAAAGGTAATACACTCGGCCGCGCAAGGGTGCACCGCGAATCGCTCGTCACTCATTGTTTCGACGCTGCCACTTTCGATTCGAATGAAAATCCCGCAGAAGACCCGAGAGTGCCCGTTTCATGCGTTCTTTCTCGCCGTAAACGCGTAATCGTGGAAAGAAAGGGAGCGAGGGAGCGAGAAAAAGTCGGATGCGAATTCGAAAGGTTGATTGCAACGATTTATGACGCTTTTCCATTGGAAGCCAGTTCGGCATATCGTGCAACCGCGTTATAGGAAATAGCTTCTACTTCCCGGTTATTTGCAGTTTTCGCGAAAGAAACGGCACGTAGAAGACAGAATCATTAAGGAATGGAACATCCGGTTTCCATAAAAAGAGATACGCGATTCCTACTGCTTTTGTTCAAGCTCGACTAATCGCTAGCATTATCGCCGACTTCAATGATTCAGCAATGAAGTAACCACGAAAATACTTTGTATATCTAGAATTGAATCGGTCTAATTAATGCCCGGATCCGTTCGAGAATTTTATCGCTGACTGCTTGCACGCGTTTGCTCGATATTGGCCATAATTGGGCTATAGAAGCGCAGGAATAATTCCGCGCCGAGGATTCTCGCTGGCCTCGCCTCTTCGATCTTCCTCTACGCCAGCAGTCTACGCTCTAATAAAACTAGTTTTTTCCTCACCTCCTAAATATATAAATTTCTAAACGTTACACTCTTAATTTGCTTCGAGATAACTAAATGATTCGCCCGAGTAATTTATGTTCCTTCTCCACATTACCTTCTCCACACCACCCGATCCAACGAGACATTTTTAGGTCTCCGCGGAACTCGGTCATCTCTGCCTCCTATATCCCGTACATCTACTCCAAATTCAAATTCCACTCAATTAATTCGGCAAGTTGCCTAAACCTGTAATCTAATAGCTCGACGATTCGTATCGAACAGATGTTTCGCTCTAATAAACTCGAGGCACTCTAAACGGAGGGAAACACCCTGTCCGTCGGTCTTTCCGTTCGTTACCGATCGTCAACGAATCTACGAATTTCGTCGCGATCGTCCGGTTTGCATCGTTGGGATCGGGAAAGCAACCTAGCACCGTGTCGGAGCGCTGTGAACGATCGAGGCATCAGATCCTCACGGTTGCACAGTTTTCCCGAACGCGATCCATCATCGTCCGTGCATGGCGCGCGGCTCCGAAGACGCGAATCGACCGAGGTCGAGGCAAGTAGACCGTGTCCCTATAGCGCGGCGGTGCCGGGAACGCCATTTAATGACGGGACGGGCTCGCTTGTTACGCGATAAATGTAGAAACGTAATTATTGATAAGCGTTAATGAGCGCCGGCGTGCATGCAGGGTGCATCATCTGAATCATGCGGCCGCGCTTGCTCACGCACAACGGCTTGCCCGTGCACAGCCATTGTTCGGCGAGATGCACGCGTGTAAACGCGCGCACGGGGAGGATCGACCGCGTTATCGAGCCCGGGTACACCAGCCATGGAGATTTGCCGGTAGGGGTCGGAAAACTCGGTAAGATCACCGATAAATATAGCGCGTCGAATGAGCGGCTAGCTCTCCGGTTAGATCTTACGATCTTGATCGTGGCCCGTCGTGCACGACGCCGCGGCTTCCTTCTCCCCCTTTCCCCCCTGCCGTCTCTTTTTTCGCGACCTCGCCGCGGACGCTCCTTTTTCTTCCGATTATTTTTCTTCCCGATCCACGAATGCACATGTGCGGTTCCCGCGTCTTTCCCAATCGGAGGCGTATCGCTCGCGAGTTCTTTCTCGATCCTGCTGCCGCGGCCTTTGCCAATGGCGCAGTCATCTGCCAGTTAATTGCAACAGAATTAACATACGGCCTGGTAACGAGTTTGCTCCACGAATGATACCAAGATGCGAATCGTGGTAGCTATAAAATTTAATTCTTTTTTACTTTTAATCGAATTCAAATTACATACGTACGAATGTCATACGATTGTCCCGAAGAGCAAATCGATCGATTTGACTTTGTTAGCCAAATACAGGATCGATATTCGATTTCTGTTCTTAGCAGAGAACGCAGTGGTAATAGACAATTTGAAATTAAATTTTTAGGAACGATATTCGTCATATCACTTTTCAGTATTTTTCGATTCACGTAATTGGGCATCTGTGTTTTTAACGTGTCATACTCTATGTTTACGGTTCGCATGGATTAGTCGAGAAAAATTTGCTACGAGAAATATACTGTTCCGAAACATGCTTTCAACGTAATTACGCGCAATAAATAACAGAATAATTGTTCCTGAATTTCTAAAGAAAACTTATTATTTCGAAACAGCGTAATATAGATTTGCCTTGCGTTTAAAGAAATATCTCACGGATTTCGCTTCAAAAGTTTATGACTTTTCCGAAATACGGAATAATTATTTTTTTCAAGTACCTAATGTGATCGAATTTTTTTACAGGAAGTGAAATTTCAGAGAAACGAGGTAAATATATTACCCATCGAACAAAATAATCTACCACTTAGCTAACTGTGGTATACTACCATAATTCATATTTATATATATATATAAAAATGGTATTTTAAAAGATTATGTACAAATATATCGCTTACCCTATTAAATTTATTAATTAAGGGAAGAATGGGTGCTCGATTAAGTCAGAGTTTTGTCGCTGTTGTTAGTTGTGGATGAAATTTAACAACAATGAGGACAATTCTTTATTTAATTAGAAAGATTATAAAACACAAATGATACGTTTAAATATAATTAATTTCTCACAACTACTCTGTCACGCGTCTTCTCACTTTTATAACTCAACTGCAACTAACGTATCCGAAATCACTCCCTTTTTTCTTTTTTCTTCATACATTACATTACATACACAATTCACACACACCACAATCATTACACGCATACTCATTTATCTTAATAACCTGAATTCATTAAATATTGGAATCCCATGCATACTTGTTCCACTCATCCTAACACATATATACTTAAAAATCTATGTAACCACTACCACAGCTGTATCTCGATAGAAGATGATTGTCTGATTTATACAAAATTATATTGCATGAAATTCAGTTGAAATAAATTGCAAATATTACCTGTAGCAGGATTAATTTGAATATCTACATTGATAAGATATTTTTTTCTTTTTTCAAGCAACATGGTACGTTCTAAAATTATTTGCAATTCAAGTATACGAGGAAGAAGAGAAATTTGTTAATGTTCTCAAAACTTGCAAGGAAAAAGTGTAACGAAATCTACATTAAGAGTAAATATGAAACTTAATTATAATATAAAGTAATAATCTCCATAACTAAATATAAAGGAATTATTGAACGTTTATGAATTACATATTTAAGTATATTTTCGTGCAAAAATATTGAGACGGTGTACACAGATGAAAACAGTTTTTGACCAGAACGATTACATGTAAGGGAAGGCAAACTGATACCGTGGATTTGCAGAACTTGCTTGCGGTAAATTAATATTTTAGAAAAAATTATTGCGATCGATTTTGTCAAATATAAATATGACACCGATACGAGAAATAAATGAACGCTGTTCCAACGATTCAGGTAACAGGCAACGATTAAAAAGACACTGTTAAACAAAAGAGACAAATAAGACGAATAGCGATAAGAAAAAGTGAAATTCTAAATGGCGTGAAAGTAGAAATACCGCTTGTGGTATGATTTCTAGTTAAACGATCAAATATTCAGATTTTAAGATATGAAAAGTCCTTAACTGTAATGGCAACTTACAACGGAATACCTCTAACCAAGTACTAAATTGCAAAAAGTTTGATCGTGCTTCTTCATATTTTTAGATGAAAAGTATGTTTCAGTAATTGACATACCACTAAATTTACTTGACACTTTCATACAATTTTCTTACAACTCCTTGGTAATAATAATTCGATTGCTCCGATCGAGAAATACCAGAAAATCCAGCTCTGGTAATTGGATTCAACCTGTCAGTTTAATTCTTATTGATCGTCCTATTCCGCGTCATATTCCGTCGTGAGAATTCAATTAGAATCGACGGAGAAATTACTGACAGATTTGTCGGACGACCTGGCTCGTGTTTTCGGAATCGTGATCGACTTCGATTTATGATCTGTCGAAATCCTGGAACAATGCCGGTAACCGTAAAAACTTAAATTCGAATTGGACTTTAACGAACATTCGCTTCAACTTCCATCTAAATCGGGCTATGTAGAATGCAGGGTGTCCGCTCGGACGAATTAATATTTCAACGATTGATCGTGGAGGTCTATGAACCGAGCTCTACAGAAAACAAAAACGTGATTTACGCTTGCTACGCTTACATTGCAATCGAAATGTAGCATCCTTTTCGTTAAACGAAAATTGTAACGAAACAACAGGCTACCATTTACACTTTTAGAGCAAGTTGTGTCCTAGGCGCAACATCGTTCTTGATCAAATTTACACATTTTTGTTCTAATTTATTGGAAATAAAAATTCTAATTTTTATAATAGTTTATCTTAGAAAAGTAAAAATTACACAACGTCAATGTAGATATTTACGGTATACATTTACAGAGGAGAAAAGGATAAAAATAAATAAATTCGAATATAAATTAACAACTAGAAACTTTTTTCGACTTCAAGCTTCGAATTTTATTAATATTTGACGTCCACGTGTTGATAAATGACGAACCCTCGTAAATTTGACATTTCCTTTTTGTACCGTGCATTTGATATTTGGAAATAAAGGAATTTAAAATCTAGAAATTTATAATTTAGAAATAAAAGAAGTTGCAAGACGTGGTTCCACATAGTGTGAAATTCCAGCTCGTGTATAATGCGCTTCCTGGTAAATGCGTCACTTAAAGGCAATTAAAGCTATTCCGCGAAGAACGTATTATTCAAAATTCATAAGCGTTCAGTGCCTCGAAGTGTTCAATCGAGGCAATAAATAATTCGTTTCTAGATAATTACAATTTATAAAGATGTAATAGTAGATATATCAAATGCACCGATGCTGGTCTGACTCTGTAGGGAGAAAGGAAACAAGCGTTAAAAATGGGAAAGAG